>NW_006238928.1:4373133-4378762 GCF_000226075.1 Solanum tuberosum
TGTCTGATAATACCCTTTTCAGTACATAATTCTTCAAATTATTTTGACAAATATTCACGTCCTTGATTGGTTCTTAAAGCTTTTATGCTTTTGTCTAATTGATTTTCAACTTCATTCAAATATCTTTTAAAGCACTCAAGTGCTTCAGATTTATGAGAAATCAAATAGACATAACCAAAACGCATGAAATCATCAATAAATGTAATGAAATATGTAGCACCAGACCTTGCCCTTACATTCATTGGACCACAAATATCATAATGAATTAATTGAAGTGGAAACTCAGCTCTCTTAGCCTTTCCAAATGGTTTACGCGTAATCTTTCCAGCAAGACAATATTCATAAGTTAGCATTTCAATTTTGGTGAAAGAACCTAAATGCCCTTCTTTTGCCAACCTATTCATTCGATCTTACCCTATGTGACCTAATCTAGCATGTCATGTAATAATATCAACATCATTGTTACTTGAATAACATGCCATTACACAACGGTCAACATAATAGTCATAAGTTGAAGGATTACAATCTAATACGATAAAACGATCATAACGAAGTCCAAAACCATATAAAACATTATCTAGAGTTATTCTAACACCATTACAACTAAAAAACAAATCAAAACCAACGTCTAAAAGAATAGACACAAACACTAAGTTTCGTCGAATCTCTGGAGTATATAGGACGTCATGCAAGATCAAGGAATGGCCACCACGCAAGTCCACTTTGCAAGTACTTATACCTTTGACTTCAAGCCTAGCATTATTTCCTACGTAGAACCACCTTGATTTAGATAAAACTCGACGAAACTCCACAAACGCTTCTATCTCGACTCACGTGGTCGGTGGATCTTGAGTCTACAATCCACATAGGATAAGATTCAGTTAGTAAAGAAGTGCTAGAAACATATGTAGCACTTAGAGATGCGTTTAGAAATGCTACCTTTTAAGGCTCGGTACATTCACGAGCAAAATGCCCTAATTCTTGGCAATTGTAGCACTTCATTTTACTCTTGTCTCTCTTCTTGAAAAACAGTTTTCCTTTCTTGGAGTTTAGCTTCTTCTTTTTCTTAGAGGGTCCTTCTCCAGTCTCTTTGTCTTTCCCATTTATTTTTCCAATTTTTCTTGCGCTTGAAGCCTGAAGATTTTGTACACTTGACTCTGCCACAAAGGCATTAGAAGCAGCTTTAGCAGCACCAAGGCGCTCATCTTCAAGTTCAACATGGCGTGGAACATCAGAAAAGGTTTTGATGCTATCATTATGGGTCAAGTTAACCTTCAAATGTTCCCAATTATTGGGAAGAGACCGAATCACTGCTTGAACTTATTGTTCATCTGAAAGAACATGGCCAGCACTCTTGAGTTGAGCTATCATGTTTGAACATCACCTTAAGGTGTTGTTTGATATTCTGATCATGATGCTTTTTGTAAGTGTCAAATTTGATAGTCAACTGTCGGAGGCGGGTTACAGACGTACCCCCATACGTTTCTCACAGATGTGCCCACATAGCATAAGCAGTAGGGAATTCCTCACATTCATGTATGAGATCATCAACTACAGAACTAACTATTATTCCACGTGCAGTGGAATTAGCCTTCTTCCAAGCTTTGTAAGCTTCAAGATCCCTTCTGTGTTGTGCTGTATTACCCTCTTCTGCTTCATTCAAAACATGATTTATACCTTCCAAAGCATTTTACTCTTCCAGTACATACCATATTTTACGACTCCAGATGTCATAATTATCACCGTTAAGTTTTTCACCTTTGTTTAAGTCAGCAATGATACTTTTTGATGTCATGTCTTGTTATTGACATATAATTAGGCAAGAATTTTAATCAATTATGCATGTGACATACACATTTAAGCAAATTAATTCTCATAAAGATTTCATATTTAATGTAAAATCGAAAAGACACATATACATCCAATCATCATCTACAAACTAAATATTTAACCAAAATTTGAAATTAACTTCTTAATGTGTACAGTTATTTATTTTAGACTATAACCACACAGATTTGTATGTCTAATAATTAAACACCATATTATATTGCGCAATAGAATAATCATTCACTTATTCAATAAAATAAAACTTAAATATTCATATCAAAGCACAATAAAAGATGTTCATTTCATACTTTAATAAAAATTAAAATAATAAATAAAACTAATCTAATAAAAAATGGAGTATGTGAATACACTTCGGGTGTAGCTTTACCCACTTAACTCCTATTTTTACATAGTACTTCCATAATTCTTCGTCATCCCCAATTTCGATTCTAACTTGATTAAGTTCATTCTTCCAGAATTCTGGCAAGGAATCATACAAAATAGCATATCCTTCACTATCTGTAATTTGAGGGTGACTTTCATAAAGTTTCTCAAATTTCATTACAAAGTTCTAAAGAAATTCTATTAAGCATCAATGGGGATCCATCTTCAAAGAATTAAACTCTCTTAGATCTTTTTCTATTTGTCTTCGAATGACCCTTCCTTTTCTTAACATACTTTGAGAACTCCCATTTGGAGTAATTTGTGCATGTTCCCGTTCAGCCATATCTTAAATGGGAACAAAATAAAATATGGTTAATACCATTTAATGTGACAACATATGTCACAAATTTCTCATAATGTCAAGCAACTGTTTAAGGTACATAAGGACTATTCGAATACTCAAGAACAATAAGATCCTAAAAGAGGACATATAAAATAATTAAAAAAATAAAAAAAAAACATTTTTTTTCAGTCATTTGTTGAAAAAATTCATATCTTGCTCGTTTTAAGTTGGTTTCCTTGTTATTATATATTTTCGGAAAGCTTAAAATGAGCCAATCGTAAAAAAATAAGTTTCCACCCAAAAACTGCACCGCAAATTTCCAGATTGCTCTAGACAGATGCAGTCTTTCGGAAAACAGAAAAAAAAAATCCATTTTTTTTAATAATTCATATCTCACTCATTATAATTCTGTTTTTCCTTTATAATATGTTTTCGTTAATTATTAATTAATTAATTTGGATAAGGCATGAAACAAATTGGTCGGGTCGGTCCACATGAGCGACCCACGACCCAAAACTTACATATAAAGTCCACCATTTGCAAAACCAATTTGGAATTTACCTTCCAAATACATTAGAACAATTTTTTATGAACCATGAATGCTCTCTATTAGCTTTCTCGTATAACAAGGCTTTATTAAAGCTTTCAACATAATCCCAGTAATTGTATTTGACTACGACCTTTTGCTCCGGATGGATATAATCCATTTCCTTTAAGGGGCTCATTCCCCATTCTTCAAGAGTTAAAATCTTTTTTATTATAATTTTGGAAAAGTTATAAACTTTTCTTGTATTCGCGGGGTAGAAATGTTGAAATTCCCTCGACCCTGTAGCTGAGAGTATCATCTTGTAGTGCATCATGTATTTATAAACAGTCGTAGTATAACAAACTGTATCCAGATATCTGGACATTACCTGCCATGGATCATTTTTCCATTTCAAGTCACTATTTTCTAAGAGAAGTATAACTTCTCTTTTATCATTTAGATCAAATACTTCAGTACTTTCTTCATCCATGAGGATTGTGGAATAAGCTGGAGGAGTATTATCTGCTTTTTTGGATTTTATAAAATCCATGAATTCCTTATACATAGGATGGTCTGTATTAAGACCGCTTGAAGAAGCAATATTATTTGTTGCTATTAATTGTTTGTTACCCAGTTGGGAGAGGATATGACCTCCTCTTCATGTTCTTGTTCTTCCTCCTCGTCCCCTCCTTGAAGATGGAGGCCATGAAGGTCTCATCCTGAAAAGAAGAACAACAATCAATCCAAATATTCTCTAGTCAGAAAATCAGGCAGACTATTATTTGAACCTTTTTTTATAATGAATCTCAAAATCAAATGGAGCTAATAACGCTTGCCATCTTGCAAACATCAGTTTAGAAAGATCGTGTTTACAATATTTATTAAACATAAATTTAGCCTCTTGGCAATCAGTTTTTATCAAAAACTTTTCGTTATAAAGATCGCCCTGAAATTTTAGAACACTTTTTACTATAGCCAAAATTTCTTTTGCTTCAGTGGAATAATTCTTCCGGGTTGCGTTCCATTTTCCTGAATAGAACTGAATAATATAATGTTGTTTATTATCCGGACAATATTGTGTAAGGACACCTCCATATCCTACATCTGAGGCATCTGTCTCAACCGTTTTCTCCCAATTCGGGTTGGCTAAGGTGAGACAAGGAAGGTTTTTAACCTTTGCTTTAATTCTTTTGGTCCTTTCAGTATAATCATTCTGTCACGCCCTAAACTAGAAAAGGCGTGACTGGCACTCGACACCTTAAGCAATCGAGTTAGCCACATAAACATACCAACGGACTCAACTAAGGACACAGAAGGTCGGGCAGCATAACATCTAAAATACTATGATTGGACCCTTAAGGTCATAACCTGAATATCTAGCTAGATGAGAAGGCTACAATGAAGATATACACACATACATACATTTCTATACATGCCAAGCCTATGTGGCAGGAAACTGGAAGCTGCAGAAAGAAACCCAAAATATTGTGTCCACAAAAACCTCTATGAGTGGCATAAGCACTGGTCGGGATAAGGCCCCGATTATACCCAAACTGTACAATAAAAGTAACACCCTATGAAAGCTCCAGGAAGAAGTGTAGATTACCAACTAACAGCTGAACCCCGAATCCTAGCAGAGAGGTCAATCAGAATCCCTACCTGGACCTGCATGCACAAAACAAAAATGCATCTCAGGCAACGGGACGTCAGTATGAATAAAAATGTATTGGTATGTAAGGCAGAAAATAGAATAATAAATAGTTGTTGTAAAAGGGTAATAAAGATACCACCTGAAATAGAAACTCTGATAGCCTCCATCGCTGACATCCTACCTTATATAAATTAAATATACATGGTATGCTCGCATAATCGTATGTCCTCAATACATATATATAGATGCAAATGCATGTCATATCCAACCAAGTACTAGCAATGGTGGTGCCTTCCGGTAGCGAACCAGAATCATAATCGCCAACTTGTGGCCATCTGTGTCTCATACGTATAAATATAGGCAATAGGCCCCATACCTTCCGATTATAGCTCGGAAGTAGAATGTATAGCATATAATGTCATGGATCAGTAATGCATTTGTTACCTGAATCATGTTGCCAATCTTGGCTCGTTGGTACTCTTGTCCTCATAATCTCGTAATCACTTTCGTATCTCATGTAAATATCTCGTAGAACCTCATATACTTGTAGATTAAACTGGAACACTTAACTTGGATTTAGAAAGGCAACTTAAACTTGAGGATGTTCATAGAGAGCTTAAAATTCTTCACTTAGTATCTATATATGTTTCCTTAGTAGTTTGTAAAAGAAAGTATTTGAGAAAAACAGGTCCTTTAGTAGTTTAAACATACGATTTACATTTAAGAGTTCTTGAGATCGACGTATTATTTTAAAATTTTTCAAAAATATAAATTAGTGAGGAAGGAGGACTGATTTTAAATTCATATTGTTCAGCCCTAATATTTTTAAGTTACTACACCTAAAGAAAAAACAATAATTTCTACACATGGACCTATAGTCAAGAGAATCAACAAAATG
>NW_006238928.1:4378849-4385925 GCF_000226075.1 Solanum tuberosum
TTGTACCCCCTTCCTTACAATATGTAGTCTACAGAAAATCATGTAACACAACCATTACGGGCAGAATATTAACACGTCAGGGTCAAAGTAGCAATTTAGAGCTCACTAAAAGAGTGATTAGCTCGCCAGACCATTTTTAAATGTATGCTTCATTACCTTCTCTTCTCCAAATTACAACCTCAAATTATTGACATAACATACATTTTTGCAGCAGCTATTCACAAGTGGAGGCCTACGCAATAGTCAACAACAACCAAATAGAGTATGCCTGCACAACAATTAAAACTCGGCGTATCGCCACAACCCCTCTTTTCCAACCCAAAATAACCATAACCAAATCCTAACCACGAGTATTCAAACCATTAAAAAACCATAAAAAAAATAATAGTATAATGCAGTCCTATAATTTTCAATATAACCATAATAACTTGAATTTGCCACGTCCAATCATCATCCTATATGTTCGTCCAATAATTACATTTGGAGTCATGTCTTTCTCTTCATATGCAATAAGAGCTTAAAAGAACAAAACCTAAACTTAAACTTGATGGAGCTTGTATTACATTAACATGTCTTGTCAATAACTAAACAGTCTCCTTAAACGCAAGACGTTGAACCAAGAAGAAACAATTTGAAAATTGCAATGCAATAATAGAACCAACGTTACACTAATTTATGTTACAATTAAATATCCATCTATACTTCTTCTTCTCTTCCAGACTCATATCAACAAGAACCACACACATACAAAGCATTTCCAAAAAAATTCCAGCAACGACAATATCAGAAAATACTTCAAAACAGCCCAACATCACGTAACTATCCAAATACGATTTTTCCAGCTGTCTATTCGTGTTCTAGCTTATATAGCATAGCCATAACTTGGACTCACTCAATAAAATGAAGGGTGAGAATTATTACCTCCAAACAGCAGCAACACCACATAAAAAATGAGACTACTTCACCTTGAAGAATCTTTCAAATCACAACCAATGAGGAGGAAAGAAATAACACAATCTATATGAACGTTCCGAGGGTGAAACCACGTTGAAATCTTGTAGATCTTTGCTTGTATGATAGGTGAACCTTTAGAGAGGATTTTGGACTGTTTTATTCTTATTTTGGTAGAAAATAATGAGATAAAACGAAGGGAAATCTGATCTTATAAAGCTAAACCGACATATGGGCTAGGGCCCCACCTTCACGTGCCTGCTAGTTCAATCTCACTAAAATTTGAATATCTCTCAATTCTGAAGTCGTATGGACAAATGATTTGGTGAGTTGGAAAGTAGACTCGTAGACCTTCGATTTCTTATATTGGGGTTCTTCTAAAGCTTTATATATTGGGAGAAAAGCTCCGAGACATTTAACCCAATTTTCAGAAAATTTATCAAAGAAACTTACTCTAACTTTTTCCAACTTTTTATTTCTCAACTTGCTTGACTTCAAAACTTAACTTACGATCATTGGGCGACTATAGCACCCTATAAAACATCCTTATTATCATAAAAGACACTCTTTGGCTTATCCCCAAAGGTACCGATTAACTTAAGCGTTCTGAACGAGCGGGGTGTTAGAATAGTCATTCTTTAACTCAAACTTGTTTAAGGGCATCCTTGACCCATAACGTTAGTCTAATTCTTTGAATTTTTTTTACCTCCCCTTTTTAACCTTATTCTCCTAAAATGATACATCAAATAATATAAGCCTCATATACTCATTCAATGATACACATATTATGCGAAAGAACCACGGGGTCTCACATTCTCCTCTCCTTATGAACATTCGTCCGCGAATGGATTCGAACAATCTCTTAGTTGTATTCTTTGCCGCTACTGTGCTATTTTCAAGGCTATATTTGTTACGTCCTCAAATCTTATATCCAGTTCGAAAATCTAATTACAAGGCTTTGTATATCTAGCTTGCAACAATCCATATAAACTGCATTTTTTAGGTATTTAAAATCCAATTAAATTTGTGTACAGGAATAATTGTCTACTATTGAAACGCAACTCAGCTTAAGTCGTTAATAATTGGGGGTACTTCTTCCTTATTTGCTCCTCGGCTTCTCAAGTTATTTCCTCAATGTTTTTATTCCACCACATCACTTTCATAGAAACCACTTCTTCAGTCCAAATCTTTCTTACATGCCAATCCAGCATAGACACTAAAACCTCAGCATACAACAAGTCTGTAGAGATAAGAATATCCTCAACGGGCATAATTCAAAGCATTTTCGATGCACTTCTATAAACTAGATACATGGAACACCGAATGAACTGCTTTAAATTCTAAAGGGAAATCAATCTTGTAAGCCACCCTACCAATCCTCCGAATAATATTATATGGCCCTACATTCCTTGGACTCAACTTTCCTTTCTTGACTAATCGCATGAAACCCTTCATAGGCCATACTTTGAAGAAAACCCAATCTTCTACATCAAACTCTAATTCTCATAGTCAAACATCTGCATAAGATTTCTGACTACTCTATGATATCTACAACCGATCTCTACTAAGCTTTACCTACTCCATAACTTGTTAGATTAGATCATGACCTAGCAACTCTACTTCCCTGATCTTGAACCAATAAATTGGTGACCTGCACTTCTTACATAAATTGCTTCATAAGGAGTTATTTGAATACTTGCTTGGAATTTGTTATTATAAGAAAACTCAACGAGTAACACGTGATCATACCAGTTTCCACGAAAATCTAGCACACATACCCATAACATGTCCTTGAGCATTTAGATTATACGTTCGGCTTGGCCATCAATCTGAAGATGAAAATCCGTACTAAAATTAACTTGAGTCCCCAAACCCTTCAACAAGGATCTCTATGTTGTGCTATAAAATGTGTCCATCTATTTGAAGTAATCTATACTGAGACATAATTGAGTATAATTAACTCTCTAATGTACGTCCCAACATATTCCACCAGAAGGTAGTCCTGACTAGATAGAAATGGGCTGATTTCATAAACCTGTGAATAATCACCCAAATGGAATTTGATCTTCCCTCGTGAATGCGGAAAACATGTGACAAAATTCACATTTATCTCCTTCCACTTCCACAATGGAATAACTATCTCCTGAGTTAACAAACTAAGCTTCTGATGCTCTACCTCTCCCTATTGACAACATATCTCCTTAATACCATGACACATTTTCTTGGTTCCTAAGTGAACAGAGAAGCGAGAATGGTTCGCATGTCCCATATTTTTCAATAGAAGCCATGTGGCATTCAGAACATATAACTGATCTCTGAATCTGAAAAATGTACCTCCTGCTCAATCAAAGTGAATTTTCATTTTTTTTGCTGCTAAGCCTTGCCTCTGAGCTGATCTAAGCTAGGATCTTCACTTTGTCAAGACTTCACCTCAACAAATAGAGATGATATTACCCAGTCCTGAACTGTGACTCTAGTATCATTAATATAACCCCAAACCAGCTAGATTATGGAGCTCTTAGGCCATCTCTTGGTTCTCAGTTCCCAAAGGTGATAAACTACCCATATCTTTACGACTGAGGGCATCCGCTACTATATTTTACTTTCCTTGGATGATATAAGATATCCACATCAATAACTTTCAGCGATTCATTCCATCTGCGCTATTGTAGAATTACCTTTTTCAGTCTAAAAATATAATGGGGGCTCTTATGATCTGTATAAATATCAACATTAAAGACATTCAAGTAATGCCTCAAAATCCTCAAGGAATGAATAATTGCAGTCAACTCTAAATCGTAGGTCGAGTAGTTCTTTTCATTCTTCATTAACTATCATGAAGCATAAGCAATTACCTTTCTTTAATGTTTCAGAACATAAACCAACCTAATTCTTGAAGCATAATAATACATTACATTGCCCTCTTGACCGTCTTGTAGGGTCGGAACTAGTGTTGAAGTCATTTGATATCTCAGCTCTTGGAATCTCCCCTTGTAAGCTATTGTCTACTGAAACTTAACTTCTTTTTAAGTCAACTTTGTTAGGGGTGCTGAAAGTGGAGAAAAAAAAAACCTTCCACAAAACTTATATAATACACCACTAACCCTCAGAAAGATTCTAACTTCCACCAGGTTCATAGGTCCAGGCCAAGTCTTCATGACCTCAGTCTTCTATAAGTATACCTGAATACCAGCATCTAATACAATATGGCCCCGGAAAAAAAACCATTAAATACAACCAGAACTCATACTTTGAGAATTTAGCTTACAACCTCTAACCTTGGGGTAACTGAAGCACTACTTAGTGATGATCTCTATTATTTGCCTCTGAATGAAATGTACCAGAATATCATTAACTAATACAACTACGAACAAGAATAGAATGACATTGATATACTATTCATCGGGTTCATAAATATTGTTTGGTCATTCGCCAATCTGAAAGACATTACAAGAAACTCAAAATGGCCATATCTAATCCTGAAAGTTGTCTTTGAAACATTACTCTCTCGAACAAGTACCTAGTGGTACCCTAAATGTAAATCAATCTTTGGGAAGCATCCGACATCATATAGTTGGTCGAAAAAACCCATCAATCCTTTGTAGTAGATATTTGTTCTTTATAGTCACCTTATTCAGTTTTTTGTAGTCTATACACTTCTACAATGATTCATCTTTCTTCCGAACAAATAACATTGGTGCACCGCTTGGTGATGCACTAGTCCTGTTAAAGCTCTTATCTAATATATCCTTCAATTTTGCTGGTGCAATTCTAAATGGGGAAATTGATATCGGTAGAGCATCTCGTAATGTATCTGTAGAAAAATTTGTCGGTTGTTCCAGGGAAATAGCAAGAAGCTCACCTGGAAATACACCTAGAAATTCATTGCCCACTATAATAACTGAAGAGTCAAGGTCTCAACATCAATATCCTAAACTTGCTCGGAAAATATGATAAGTATAGCCATTGGCAAACATTTCCTTGCCTAAAGATTGCAAAAAAACTTGCCTTTTGGCATTGCACCATTAGCCTTCCATTCTCATACTACTTCCCCTGGGAATTGAAATCTAACAGTCACCTCTTGGTAGTCGACATCGACATAATAAGGTTTCCACTAATCCATTCCCATATCAATAACAAAGTCGAGCATCTCTAGCCCTATCACGTCTAAAAAATTTGATGACAAACAATCTCTACCGTAGAACCTCGATAAATCCTCTTGAGCGTATGTGAAACACAAAGCACGATTCAGATTTCATATATACTTATAACTCAGCTCTATAGCACGATCTATAAATTGAAAGAAATGTAACCAGTCCTAAATGCCCTATAGCCTCTTGATTACAAGTGTGGTGCACAACACACCCATAAACAAGAATCTACAAGACACGGCTTGTGGACTCCCTGGGACAAGACCTGCTCTGATACCAAGTTTGTCACGCCCCAAACTAGAGAAGGCGAGAATGGCACTCGACACCTTAAGCAATTGAGTTAGCCACATAAACATACCAACTAACTCAACTAAGGACATAGAAAGTCGGGCAACATAACATCTAAAATACTATGACTGGACCCTTAAGGTCATAACCTGAATATCGGTAAGTCATATAGACGAAGGTAGACAAGCCAAAGATAATAAGGTACTAGCTAGCTGACAAGGCTACAATGAAGACATACACACATACATACATATCTATACATGTCAAGCCTATGTGGTTGGAAACTGGAAGTTGTAGAAAGAAACCCAGAATATTGTGTCCACAATAGCCTCTATGAGTGACATAAGCACTGGTCGGGATAAAGCCCTGATTATACCAAAACTGTACAATAAAATTAACACCCTATGAAAGCTCCAGGAAGAATTAGAGCTTACCACCTCACAGTTGAACCCCGAATCCTAGCAGAGGGGTCAATCAAAATCCCTACCTGGACCTGCACGCCCGAAACAAAAATGCATCCCCAGGCAACGGGATGTCAGTACAAATAAAAATATACTGGTATGTAAGGCAGAAAATAGAATAATAAATAGTTGTTGTAAAAGGGTAATAAAGATACCACCTGAAATGGAAACTCTGATAGCCTCCATGGCTGACATCCTACCTTATATAAATTAAACATGCATGGTATGCTCGCATAATCGTATGTTGTGAATACATATATGTAGATGCAAATGCATGTCATATCCAACCAAGTGCTAGCAATGGTGGTGCCTTACGGTAGCGAACCGGGATCATATTCGCCAACTTGTGGTCATCTGTGTCTCAAACGTATAAATATAGGCAATATGCCCCATACCTACCGATTATAGCTCGGAAGTAGAATGCATAGCATGTAATGTCATGGATCAGTAATGCATTTGTTACCTGAATCATGTTGCCAATCTTGGCTCGTTGGTACTCTTGTCCTCATAATCTCGTAATCACTTTCGTATCTCATGTAAATATCTCGTAGAACCTCATATACTTATAGATTAAACTGGAACGCTTAACTTGGATTTAGAAAGACAACTTAAACTTAAGGATGTTCATAGAGAGCTTAAAATTCTTCACTTAGTACCTATATATGTTTCCTTAGTAGTTTGTAAAAGAAAGTATTTCAGAAAAGCCCAAACTTTAGTAGTTTAAACATACGATTTACGTTTAACAGTTTTGGAGATCGACGTTTTATTTTAAAGTTTTCAAAAAAAAATATAACTTAGCGAGGAAGAAGGACTGATTTCATATTGATATTGTTCATCCCTAATCTTCTTAAGTTACTACACCTAAAGAAGAAGAATAATTTGTACACATGGACCTATAGTCAAGAGAATCAACAAAATGGCATAATGACGCAAAATACCCTATCTAACCGAACGAGTGGAAGAGCAACATAATGGAGTCACAAAAATACGCCAGATGCAATCTCAATGCCTTTCGCAAAAGGTCTTTCTAGCAATAGAGTAGTAAAACAATATTTGACAATTTAGGATTCAAAAATTCGTGCTCAAAGGAAGTATAGTGCTTAGCCTTAACATACCTCGATTTTGGGTCTTGTTGTATCAATTAGGTTGTACCCCCTTCCTTACAGTATGTAGTCTACATAAAATCATGTCACACAACCATTACAGGCAGAATATTAACACGTCA
>NW_006238928.1:4386693-4417880 GCF_000226075.1 Solanum tuberosum
GGAACATTCCGAGGGTGAAACCACGTTGAAATCTTGTAGATCTTTGCTTGGATGATAGGTGAACCTTTAGAGAGGATTAGGACTGTTTTATTCTTATTTTGGTCGAAAATAATTAGATAAAACGAAGGAAATCTGATTTTATAAAGCTAAACAGACATATGGGCTAGGACACACCTTCATGTGCTTGTTTGTGCAGTCTCACTAAAATCTAAATATCTCTGAATTCTAAAGTCATATGGACAAATGATTTAGTACATTGGGAAGTAGACTCGTAGACCTTCGATTTCTTATATTGGGGTTCTTCTAAAGCTTTATAGATTGGGAGAAAAGCTCCGAGACATTTAACCCAATTTTCAGAAAAATTATCAAAGAAACTTACTCTAACTTTTTCCAACTTTTTATTTCTCAACTTGCTTGACTTCAAAACTTAACTTACGATCATTGGGCGACTATAGCACCCTATAAAACATCCTTATTATCATAAAAGACACTCTTTGGCTTATTCCCAAAGGTACCGGTTAACTTAAGCGTTCTGAACGAGCGGGTTGTTAGAATAGTCATTCTTTAACTCAAACTTGTTTAAGGGCATCCTTGACCCATAACTTTAGTCTAATTCTTTGATTTTTTTTACCTCCCCTTTGCAACCTTATTCTCCTGAAATGATACACCAAGTAACATAAGCCTCATACACTCATTCAATGATACACATATTATGCGAAAGAACCACGGGGTCTCACACATTCGATCAAGGTTTCGGATTGTTCGTCAATTTGTCATATAAAATAGTCGTATCTTTGGCTAGATCCTTTATAAAAGGAGCAACATAATTCAGACTTCCAAGAAATCTCTACAACTGAGTCTTATTAGTCAAGATAGCTGGAAATTTAGATGCAAATTCAATGCTTCTATGAATTGGGCTAATATTACCCCGTTCAATATTATGACCCAAAAATCTGATATTCGTTTGAAATAAAGCCATCTTGGGCTGAGATATAACCAAGCCATTTTGAATAATATTTTTTAAAAACAATTCAAGATGCTTCAGATGAGTTTCCACATTTTTGGAAAATACTAGAATATCATCTATATAGACAATTATAAAAATACTAAAAGGCATGAAAATATCATTCATAATATTTTGAAATTCGGATGGAGCATTTTTTAAGACAAATGGCATAACGTTCCATTCATACTGACCCATGGGGACATTAAAGGCCGTTTTAGACCTGTCTGACTCAGCTATCTGAATCTGCCAATAACCTGATTTCAAATCAAATTTAGAAAATATAACGGCATCATAAACTCTATCTAATAAATCTTTTTTATTAGGGATAGGGTACCTGATCCATTTTAACGCTTTATTAAGCGATTTGTAATTCATCACTAACCTGGGTGCATTTCTTTCCTACTCAGCATGTTTATTAACATAGAATGTTGTACAAGACGAAGGAGACTTAGAATGCCTTGTGAGGCCCTTTAGTAATTAGGAACCAATTTCCTTCTTGCATAGTTCCAGATAATCTGCATTCATCTCGCAAGGTCTTGCTTTCGTAGGAATATGATCCTCACTGAAAGTATCCTCATATGGGAGGTTGACAACATGCTTCTTTCTACTCCAAAAAGCATTTGGATGATCTCCACAAATATCAAGAGAGAACTAATTTTTTAAAATAGCAATTTTTTCCTGTAATTTAGGATTTTGCAAAGTATAATCAATCTCAATGCTATTAATTTCTTGTTTTATAAAACTGACCTGATTATTCTTTAACATTAATTTCGAGGTTAATTCATTAATCATCCTCGTAAAAGGTTTTGTAATAAATTCTAATATAAAAGGTTTTTTATTCCAAGTACCAATAATCTTTTCATTATCCCAATAAGTAAGAAGGAAAATATCATTTATAAAAGGTGCACCTAATATAATCTGATTAGTAATATCTTTTACTAAAACAAAGCTTTGAGGAATACAATTTTTTCCTTTGCAAATAAAAGCTTTAGGCAATTTAAATTCAATACCCATTTTACTACCATTGGCAGAATGAAAACTATGGGTAGTTTTATGAAAGTACCTTGAAGGAATCAGTCCTTCCTGAATACAATTTAAATCAGTTGCACTATCAATGAGAGCAATAAATTCTTTTTTATAATTATAATCGATAAGAAGAGTGATTTTGGTATAAAAATTTTGAGACGTAAAAGCTTTAAGATTCTGTAAAAAATCTCTTTTATCATTTTTCAAATAATGATTTCTCATAAAATCAAGATTGTTACTCTCTCTTTCAATAGACGAAGACGATTCGGAGTTATTACCCAAATCCTTAAGACTTTCGATATTATCGAGCCGGACTTCTATGATCACATTCTTTTCTTTAAGACGAAGAATGTCTTCCTTGACGATAACATTGTATGAAATGTTGTTCTCATAAAATTTATTCTACATAGATGATAGATAATAGAAGCTATGTAAAGAATAAAATAAGATGTTGTTTAATTAATTTGTGTTATAAAGATGTAAAAATACCAATTATATAACATGCAATAATAATGTAACGTCAAAACAAGTCCGGTGCAAAATTAATGATGAATAATTGTGTAATTAAACAATTGATATCAAAGAACAAAATTTTAAAATTCATAATGTACTTGTAAATAATGAGCACGAATTAAAATACATAAATAATAGATTATTATGAAAGAGAAAACAATTTGAAAAATCTTCAAAATGTTTCAACCCTACTAGCAGGAGTGGTCAAAAAAGGTCAGCCCAGCCCTACTTGTCCCAAGTTTCGCGGGCCAACAAATTTGATGGGCTAGGGCGGGCCGACCCTTCATTTGGAAGGGCCTGAAAATACTCAACCTAATCATAGAAGGGTTGCGGTCTGGGGCGGGTTAGCCCTTTTTTTATTTTCAAACTTAAAATTCAATAACATAAAGAAAATGAGAAGATTTTTCAGATCAAATATGGCAAACAATGGTGTTTTTTCAGTAACACTAGCAAAAAATCTAGTGTGATTAGCATGTATCTAGGATACTAGATACGCAAAATACATTTATCTGGTGTGATACATCCCAAATACGCGAGCGAGATAAGAGAGTGACGAACAAATGGGAGAGACGTGAGAGCGTGATATTTGTCTATGTATCCAAGATACATTCGAATTCACTTGGATAGACTGTATCTAGAACACATTACACATAATTTTGAGCCTATGTATCCCGAGATACATGTATCTGGACACACCAAAATTTGATAAAATTTGTAATATTACAACATAACGTGCATCTAAGTAATTAAGTCATACACTAATAAGATTTCTATAAGTTACCCTTATATAAATAGTTTTGGCACACGGGCCGAGCCCGATCAAGCCTCAAGGGTCAACGGTTTAAATGGGTCGGACTTATAAGCCTTAGTTTTAAATGGGCTTGAAAAATCCTATCATAACCCTACCCCAATAATAGATTGAGTTGGACCGACCTCATAGACTAAGACCATTTTGACGGCTCTACCGTCGAAAGATCAAAATTAAATATCAACAATATTCACTGCGCCTTCCTATTAGAAGATCTCCAACAAGAAATGAACATAAAAATTCCATTGGGATTGAAAGTACATTCTAATATGATTTGTAGACATTGGATACAGAGTCGCCTTTGTTAGGGAGCGTTTTACCCCCCAATGTGGGACTTTTCGACGCGAATCTGGATTTAGTCGGGCTCCAATTGTAACACCCCGACTTTTCAAAATGTCTAAATTAACTTGTATCTTCGTGGAAAGACAAGGAGGGTGAGTAATAAATTAAAAATGATGTGTTATGTGATATTTTAAGTGTTCAAGTGTGGTATCTCAAGTTTTGAAGTTAGGTAAGTGGCAAAATAAAAGTTGGCGAAAGTTACCGTAAATTCCTTTTTAAAGATTTGTCTGAAATTTGAGTCAAATGTCTCGGATGTTTTTTCCCAATCTATTAAGAGTTATGGTCCCCGCGAGCTATGAAATCGAAGGTCTACGAGTCTAGTTTCCACTAATCAAACTGTTCGTTCATACGACTTCAGAATAAAGAGATATTCGCATTTTCGAGGGACTGCGCAAGCAGACACGTGAGGTGGGGCCCTAAGTCGGTGGAATGTTACATATATCTTCTCCTTCGACCTTTTTCTCCATTTTTAAGCCAAAAAAACAGAGAAATTATAGAAACCCATTTCTAGGATCAAGTGAAATATAGATTTTCTCGACGTAAGTCCTTGACGAAAGTTGGTCTACGCGTTGGGCTCATCATCATGGTATAATTTGTTTTATCGATTGCGTAGCATATCGCACTTTAGTGTTGGGACAACAAGGGTTTGAATATATTTGAAGGTTTTGAGGCGAATTACGAACCTAAGATTGAGGTAAGACCCTTCTTTCATCGACTATAGCTTTTATAAGCAGCAAACATCAATTTGCGATGGAAATACATATCTTTTATGATATTGTTATGGTATCTTTTATTTTTGTGTGTTGATTATGGTCCTACCTTGGTTGTAGTATCGAGGGAGTTATGAGTTAAAGTCGTTAAGCCGCGTGAATTTAGCGAAAAAGATATGTTAAGGCTATTCTCTTCTTATGGCATGTTTCCTTAAAGCTTAGGAGCAATGTAATTGAGATGTTATCGTTGTTATACTTGTAGCCATTATTGTTGATTGTTGGCTGCTCGAGTTCGTATAATCCTCTCTTATCGAGATTCTTATTCAATAGTAGCATTCGTATGTTGGACACGACTTAGAGACTATTTGTATAGGTTGCTTAAGAACTAAATTGCTCGCTTTTAGCTGTTGGATTGTTATTGTTGCCTTTGGGCTATTGTGGTTAGCTGCGGGAATGTGATCTATGCCTAGAAGGGTTATGTTCTGCCTACAGGTCTATATGGACGCCTAAAAGGGCTATGAGTTGCCTACGGGTCTATATTGATGCCTAGAAAGGCTATGAGTTGCCTACGGGTCTATATTGATGCCTAGAAAGGCTATGAGTTGCCTACGGGTCTATATTGATGCCTAGAAAGGCTATGAGTTGCCTACAAGGATATATATTGACGCCTAAGAAGGTTATGTGCTTCCTACAGGGCCATGTTGTTGCCTAAGAGGGCTATGAGTTGTCTATAAGCTATGTTGATGCCTAAGAGGGCTATGTGACTACCTGCGGGGCTAGGGGACTACCGATAGGGGTATACAGGCTGATTGGCACCTTCCGGGCTTATGGGGGCCTGAGTAGGTGGTGTTCTATGCTGTTTGTACCTGTCGAGCTTATGGGGGCTTGGTTAGGTTATGGTTTTATTATTTTTGATAAGTTTAGATTTAGGAGCAGGTCAGTACAGTTTCTTATCCTTGATTTATTTATCAGATTTTTCCAGTATATCAGGATACCTCATCATAGTCTATTGCCTTTCATACTATGTACATTATTTTGTACTGACGCCCCATTGCCTTGGGGGCTCGGCATTCATGCATGCAGGTCCGGACAGACGACCTAGTAGACCTCCTCAGCAGCAGGATTGACTTTTATTTGGTTGGTCAGTCCCTTTCCTCCAAAGCTGCCGGAGTTGGGAGGTTTGTTACCTTTTTTTGTATATATTCTCATAGATAGGCTGGGGCCCTGTCCCACCAATCTTTACTACTCTTAGAGTCTTGCAGACTAGTGTGTGGGTTTATAGCTACGTTATTGTCATGCTGGACTATGTTGTTGGTTTGCGGAAGCTTGTGAGCTGTTTGATGTATTGTATTGATATATGCCTGCTTTTAGTTTTGGTATAGATATCATGGTGGCCTCGACGGCCCAACCAGAACTTCTGTGCTTGTTCGCTATTTATTTATATGATTTCCTGGGAGTAGCTATTTCTTTTATAGATCATTTGACAGGGGTCTTGCCGGCCGAGGGCTTAATTTTAAGCCGAGATATACTTATTGATTTTATTGACTGTTTGTGGCTGCCATGCGCTAGTAGCAAATGGTGCAGCAGGGTCGGCTCGAGCCTGAGTTCTGGCATTAGAAGCCAGTTGCGCCCTTGAATCTGGGGCGTGACACCAATGTGGGTATCGGACACCGGATGGGAAACCCAAAAAAATCACTATGGATTGAAGCAAACCTCATGAAATAATTGGTAATGTAGCTAAACGCTCTGTGAAACCCTAGTCAACGTCGTCGCCGCCGTTTACCTAATCATTCTGGTGGTTATGACAACCAATTCATCTGGTCAATCCCTCTTGGGGATAGACCATACAGAAACATCGATTGAACTAGAGCAAAAAAGGTAGTATGCTGCAATATTATCCCCCCCCCCCGACGCGAATTGCTAAACCTATACCATTAAAACCTATTTCGTATTTACACGGGGAACGAAGAATAGTTTGGAAAGAGGAGGAAGTTGAGTATATGATCATTAAGAAGAATTTGGAATTTGCAGTCATTGGCAAATTCTCGTATGGTTGGCCGGAGACTCAGGAATTAAGAAAATTGATTCCAAAACAGTGTGAAATAAGGGGGGATGTAAGATTGGATTATTAAGCAATTGACATGTACTCATTAGGGCCTCATATTTGGAAGATTATGTGAGTCTTCTATCCAAACCTACTTATCATTTAACACATCGGGGATGGTCCTACCCAATGCAAACTTTGAAATGGGATCCAATGTTTGATCTGGAAAAGGAAACTTCAAGGGCGATTGCTTGGATATCTTTTCAAGCATTACCACCAAACTTTTTCATTAAGGAAGATGTTTTCTCGTTGGCAGCTGCGGTAGGGAAACCATTACAGGTCGATCTAGCTATGAAGAATCAAACTAGGCCTAGTTGTGCAAGGGTAAAAGTGGAGGTGGATCTATTAGGTGAATTTCCTAAGAGAATTAATGTGGGTGTAAGAAAACAATTTAGGGAAGTTATGGAGAAATGGATCCGTATTAAATATGATTATGTCCCAAAATATTGTAAAAATTGTTGTATTCAAGGACATGATGAACAAGAATGTTATCAGAGTTATATCCAAAGAAGGAAGGGAATGATGTTGCAGACTGTGCTAGAGGTAAGGGGGATAAGGACAATAAAAGTCCGGAAGAGCATCATGTGGAGAGAAGGGAAATAGTACAAAACATAGATGAGGATGTATTCAAGGAACAAAAAAAGAAAAAGGGTGGTTGGGAAAGGAAGATGGGACAAAATAAAGTTTTACAGGTGTGGAATCCAAAACAAAGTCAAAAGAAGAAGGAGGATGGGATCACGGGGAATCAGTTTGACGCTTTGGGAAGGTTAGATGATGAGGAGGAGGATGAGCCTACACAAGGAAGGGTTATAGGGACAACAATGTAGGGAACGAGGTTGGTTCAACAAAAAAATGGGTGGAGGAAGCTTTTAGAGAAAAAGAGAAGATTGAAGAGAGTTGTGGCATTAAAAAGAAAAGAGATCAGTAGGGGTCGAGAAAAGGAGATACAGTTAATGAAGTTGAGGCCTTAGATACTTCTCTAACAGTAGATAAGGAAAACAATGAAAAAGTGGAAAGTGAGGACAAAGGTAGTAAAGTGGGGAACATAGGGGGAGGTGTACCAGAAAGAATGGAGAATAAAGGAAGTTCCAGTTTCTTTGAAGAGGGGATAAATGATTTGCAAGAGCATTCGAATGAGGAAATACAGCGTAGAGGAGACACAGAAGAGGATGGGGAAGTGAATGCAAATATTGATACAATAGCAAGGGATGGAGATCTTTCACCAACACAAATAAATAATTTGAAGAGCGGAGTTAAAAAGACTGTACCATACCTCCCTCTTCAAGTTAAAACAAGGAGCAATAAGGATACTTCTGGAGGAGTTTCTCAATGATTGGGAAAGCATTATTTTGGAATATCAGGTCGGTTAGGTCTCACAAGGCCTTCGATTGAATGATAGATCTAAACAGGAGACACCGGTACAAATATATAGCTTTGTTGGAACCTTTTCAAGAGCCACGAGAGTTAGAACAATATAAAAGAAGATTGGGATTTCAAAATGCTTTTTGTAAGTGTTCAGCCAAGATATGGATATTTTGGGATGATGATTGGATATGGGAGGTGGTAAGAGATATTGTTCAACATCTTTCCATGAGGTTTGAAGCTGGAAATGTTCAGTTCATGGTTATAGCAGTTTATGTGAGGTGCAATGCTTTGGAGAGATTAGAGTTGTTGGAGGAGCTAGAGGAGTTAGCCGGAAAAAATCATCCATGGCTTGCTGGAGGGGATTTTAATATTATTCTGAATGAAGAAGAGAAGCAAGGGGGCAGAGAGTTTACAACCTATGAAGCGATGGATTTCCAACAGTGTATTAATAATTGTGCATTGTCAAAGGTTAGAGCTATGGGGAGTAAATTCACCTGGTGGAATGGCAGGGTAAAAGGAGATTGTATTTTCAAAAAGTTGGATAGGGTTCTATGTAATCAGGAATTTGAACAACTTTATCCTAGCAGCAAAGTACAACACTTGATAAGGCAAGGATCAGATCATGCGCCTTTGCATTTGATATGTAACTCGGAGGAGTAATCCATAACTCGGCCGTTTAAGTTTCTTAACTTTTGGACAAAACAACCAAAATTTAAGAAGGTAGTGGAGGAGAATTGGAAGGTGGAATTTAAAGGTTCACTGTTCTTGGAATTTCAAGCAAAGATTAAAAAGGTTAAACAAGCTTTGACATGTTGGAGTAAAGAGACATTTGGGGACATTTTTCGGCAAGTTCAGATGCTGGAGGAGGAAATTCGAATGAAAGAGATGCAACTGGAGATCAATCCATCACCTCGAAATAGATAGGAATTAAACAAAACTGAAGTAGAATTGAAAAAGTACATGTGTATGGAGGAGGAATTTTGGAGACAGAAGTTAGGAATGAGATGGTTCAAAGATGGAGACAGAAATACAAGGTTTTTTCACAATTATGTGAAAGGAAGAAGAAGAAAATTGTTTATCTCTGAAATCACTACAGCTCAAGGGGATACGGTGAATGGGAATGAGAATATTGGAATGGAGGTAGTGTCATTTTTTTAAGATCAATTTACGGAAACAAACACAAGTGTTGATGATAGCATGCTTGATTTGATTCCGAAAATTATCACTCAGAAACAAAATGATGAGATAGGAAGAATGCCAAATATGGAGGAAGTGAGAGAGGTTGTGTTTGTGCTTAATGGGGATAGCACAAGTGGCCGGGATGGATTTTCAGGGGAATTTTTCCAGAGCTATTGGGAAATAGTGGGGGTAGATACCACATGGATGGTAAGGACTTTCTTTTGCGGGCATGAATTTCCTAAATTTATCACGCATACGAATATGGTGTTGTTGCCAAAAAAGGAGAAGCCAATGAGCTTTGTTGATTTGAGACCAGTAAGTCTTGGTACTTTTGTTAACAAAATTATTTCAAGATTGATTCACCAAAGAATATCAAAATTGTTACCAAGTCTTATACTCCCTCCGTCCCTATTTACTTGTCCATATTTCCTTTTTTGATTGTCCCTATTTAGTTGTCCATTTTGACAAATCAAGAAAGGACAACAAATTTTTTCCTATTATACCCTTATTTACACTTCTTGAAAATTGTAAAAGTGTATGTTGTTTCCCACCAATTTATTTCACTTGAATTCAAATAAGTGGTTGTAATTTTGAAGTGAAAAGTTGTCATAAGGGTAAAATTGTAACTTCACTGTGCTAATCATTGTTGCCTTAATCTGTGTGCCATTTCTAAAGTGGACAACTAAAAAGGGACGGAGGGAGTATAACTTAGAGGTTACACTTGAATTTGTCACTATCACTGACGGAGCCATATGTACTTTAACGAACATTTTTTCGTTGCAAAATTATATAATATAATTAAATAAGATTGTTTTGATGAAAATTTTGATTCTATCATTGATGGCTGTTTCAAAGTTGAAATGTCATTTTATCAAAAAAAAAAACTTGAAAGTGAAAAATTGGTACAATATATATATATATATATATATATATATATATAAATACGAAGAGATTAAAGTGCAAAAAATCTCAAGATTCATTTTTCTGCATACTAACATACTGAATCATGAGTATAGTACAATACCAGTATGAAATAGAATGCTTTCAGACGCCCAAGAAGTGTCCAATAAATTGATAGAAAATGTATCAAACATACACAAGCCAAACAACTAATGTAATCCTTCAAACAGTTTTGCCAATAATAATCAGCTTTGATTCAACAAATTCTTTGTCACATAATGAAACTCAATTATCTTAATATCATTCCTATTTATTACTCCCTCCGTCCCTATTTACTTGTCCATATTTCCTTTTTTGGTTGTCCCTATTTAGTTGTCCATTTTGACAAATCAAGAAAGGACAACAAATTTTTTCCTATTATACCCTTATTTACACTTCTTGAAAATTGTAAAAGTGTATGTTGTTTCCCACCAATTTATTTCACTTGAATTCAAATAAGTGGTTGTAATTTTGAAGTGAAAAGTTGTCATAAGGGTAAAATTGTAACTTCACTGTGCTAATCATTGTTGCTTTAATCTGTGTGCCATTTCTAAAGTGGACAACTAAAAAGGGACGGAGGGAGTATTTCGTAATCAATCTGGCTTTGTGAAAGGCAGGAGTATAATGGAGAATGTTTTGTTAGCCCATGAGATAATATGGGACATTAACATAAGAAAAAAGTTTCAAAACGTGGTCGTGAAGCTTGACATGGCCAAAGCATATGATAGGGTGTCATGGTTTTTTAAACCAAAGTATTAAGGAGATTTGGTTTCTCAGAACTGATCATTGATATGGTTTGGAGATTGGTATCTAATAATTGGTACTCAATTTTAGTGAATGGGCAGCCATATGGTTTCTTTAAATCATCAAGGGGATTAAAGCAGGGGGATCTGTTATCTCCTACTTTGTTTACCATTGCAGCGGAGGTATTAATGAGGGGTTTAAATAAACTCCACGAAGATAAAGATTTTAAAAGGATATGGCATGCCTAAATGGAGCCCACCAATAAACCATTTATCGTATGCGGATGACATCATATTATTTTGTTCGGGAGAGAAGGAGTCT
Source organism: Solanum tuberosum (assembly GCF_000226075.1). Lineage (NCBI taxonomy): Eukaryota > Viridiplantae > Streptophyta > Magnoliopsida > Solanales > Solanaceae > Solanum > Solanum tuberosum. The sequence goes on from NW_006238928.1 coordinate 4,397,751, forward strand.
ATTAAGAAGATGATGGGGATACTAAGGGAATATGAGCTGATAAATCTCAATAAGAGTTTTTTTTATCTTCATGATAATACACCCCTGATAGTAGCAATGAGAGTAAGGAGAATTACAGGGATTAGACAAGGAAATTTCCCTTTCACATATTTGGGGTGCCCGATGTTCTATGGCAGAAAGAAGAATGTATATTATGAAGAATTGTTGAGGAAAATACAAAAGAGGCTCTTATCCTGGCAGAATAAATGGCTATCATATGGGGGGAAAGTAATTCTCATTACTAGTATATTACTGTCAATGCCAATGTACCTTCTTTCAGCTATGAATCCGACAAAAAGAGTCATGACTCAATTACATCAGTTGTTTGCAAGCTTTTTCTGGAGTAAGGCATGAGGAAATAAACGAAAACATTGGGTAGCTTGGAAAGAATTATGTTATCCTAAAGCAGAAGGGGGAATAGGTGTGAGATCATTATATGATGTATCGAAAGCACTATATAGTAAGTTATGGTGGAATTTCAAAACCTCTACTTCTTTGTGGAGTACATATATGTGGGCGAAATATTGTAAGAAACAGCATCCGGTATTGGCCACGAGTAGAGGGGCTTTTCATGCTTGGAAAAGAATGGTCGAGTAAAGGGAAGAAGTTGACCACAACATTTGGTGGCAACTCAAATAGGGAGAAATGAGTTTTTGGTTTGATAATTGGACAAAGCAAGAAGCTTTATATTTTTTAGAGGACCATAGAGTCGGGGAGGATGAAATAGAGGTGAAAAATTTCATCACAAATGGGGAGTGGAATGTTCAAAAGCTGGGACATTTAATATCAGAAGGAATGATGGAGTATATTATTGAATTCATTCATCCACGTCTAGTGGAGGAGGTGGATAAACCTTGGTGGATGGGAAATACAAGTGGGGAATTTACAATCAAATCAATATTTGAACTGTTGAGACGTATAAAGGAAAAGGAGGAATGGAGGAATAATTTATGGGGCAAGCAAATACCTTTTAAGATGAGTTTTCTACTATGGAGGACTTGGAGGGGCAGAATTGCAACGGAGGAAAATCTTAAAAGGATGGGAATTGCTTTAGCCTCGAGATGTTATTGTTGTGATGTTTTTTAAGAGGAGAATACACAACATCTTTTTCTAACAACTTCCATAGCCCAAAAGCTATGGAGGAAGTTTGCTTCATGTGTAGGTATTCAACAGCAAGGAAATTTGAAACAAATGATAACAGAATGGTGGGAAGCTAACACTCCTATCAAAGTGAAATTCGTGTTCCAAGTAATACCAAGCATTATAATATGGGAATTGTGGAAACGGAGAAATGCAAGAAGACATGTTATGGATATCAGTTTTTTTAAGGGATAAGGGTCTGAAAAATACTCCAACTTTGGTCGGATTTGCTGTTGCGATACTAAACTTTCATGAAGACCTATTACCTCCCTAGACTATTTAATATCGTATTTTTTACCCCCTGAACTATTTAATAGTGTATTTTAAAGGTATATATGTGCCCACGTGGACACATTACTATTTAGTGGATGGGAAATACAAGTGGGGAATTTACAATCAAATCAATATTTGAACTGTTGAGACGTATAAAGGAAAAGGAGGAATGGAGGAATAATTTATGGGGCAAGCAAATACCTTTTAAGATGAGTTTTCTACTATGGAGGACTTGGAGGGGCAGAATTGCAACGGAGGAAAATCTTAAAAGGATGGGAATTGCTTTAGCCTCGAGATGTTATTGTTGTGATGTTTTTTAAGAGGAGAATACACAACATCTTTTTCTAACAACTTCCATAGCCCAAAAGCTATGGAGGAAGTTTGCTTCATGTGTAGGTATTCAACAGCAAGGAAATTTGAAACAAATGATAACAGAATGGTGGGAAGCTAACACTCCTATCAAAGTGAAATTCGTGTTCCAAGTAATACCAAGCATTATAATATGGGAATTGTGGAAACGGAGAAATGCAAGAAGACATGTTATGGATATCAGTTTTTTTAAGGGATAAGGGTCTGAAAAATACTCCAACTTTGGTCGGATTTGCTGTTGCGATACTAAACTTTCATAAGGACCTATTACCTCCCTAGACTATTTAATACCGTATTTTAAACATATATATTTTCTCATGTAGACATAAAAAATAATGCAAAATTATAAATAGTAATGTGTCCACGTTGGCACATATATACCTTTAAAATACACTATTAAATAGTTCAAGGGGTAAAAAATACGGTATTAAATAGTCTAAGGAGGTAATAGGTCCTTATGAAAGTTTAGTATAGCAACAACAAATCCAACTAAAGTTGGGTATTTTTCAGACCCTTATCCCTTTTTTTAAGTTGAAGAATCAGTGTGTAACACTATTGTTCAGCTAATAAAAATGGAATATCCATGGATTTAGAGAATGGGGGGAGATAGTCAGAGTACTTAGGGAGTACAAACCCAGATTGCATTATTGTATAGTGAGCTGGAGGAAACCTTATAGAGGTGCATTAAAATGCAATACAGATGGAGTTAGCAGGGGGGATCCTGGGGAAAGTGCCTATGCTTTCTGTCTAAGGAATGACATAGGTGATATTGTATATGCGGAGGCGGAGCGACTGGGGATTAAGACTAATATGGAGGCAGAAACTATTGCAATTATTAGAGCATCAGGCATTGCAAGACAAATAATTTCAGAAATTACATTATGGAGACAGACTCATTAAGTGTCACAAATATGGTGCGAAACAACTGGAAGGTCCCATGGCAGCAGATACAGAAAATACAGGAAATACAAGAGTTACTTGCATCTACACAAGCACAGATACAACATGTTTTTAGAGAGGCTAATAAACTAGCGGATAAATTGGCAAATGAAGCATGTGATGAGCAAATAAATGCAATACAAATTCATACATTTCAACAGCTATCAGTGGAATGTAGAGGAATTATGAACATGGATAAAGCAGAAATCCCTTCAATACTGATTAAAACAAGGAAGATAACAGTCCAGGCAACACATTAGGAGAGAGATCAGGAAAATTAACAGAAGAACATAGTTATGCTATGTACAACAATTGCCATCATAGGGACATACATAACTATGAATCAAACAAAGCTCCCTAGAACTAGCTATGACAGCTTACAAAAAAGCTCCACCAGCAAAAATGAGGCTTGTCAAATCAGATTTGGGGAAGGTGTGATGCGATTGTTGACGGAATCAGATAGGAACCAGACTGAGAACATATGTGCTTCAACTGAAAAGAGATGTAGTCCTATGCATCCACCGGAGTATACCAATACAAATGGAGAGGATATCAGAAAGGGAGAAAGTCACTACAACAGAGAATTGAAGAGGGAAGAACACTTACTTCTGCAAGCTACGAATGAAGAGAGGGAAGAAGAGCAGGAGATTAACATCTATAACCCACAACATAAGGATAAGCAAAGCATTGTTCCTCAAAGATCCTGTGAAGAACACGGTGAAGAAAGAGGCAGAAGAGTGATGAGGAGGCAATTAGGAAATTCTTTCATTTAGGGATCTTTTATGCTATGCCTTTTCCACTGAATTGGACCCATTAGTTAATGCTTTTGTTTTCAGCTTTTATTTGGGCCTATTTTTTCGGGTCTATGCTTGTAAATATTTGGATTGATTGAAATAAAGGCGCTCTTAGCTCCACCAATTAAATTTAAAAAAAAAAAAAAGCAAACCTGAAGATATTAATTTGTAATGATAGTAGCTTTCCTTAAAAGAGTAGAGTTCCACGCAGTCCCACTTTGACTACTCATTATTTACATTTTTATTTCATAGAATTTATACATGAAATTATGAAGGAAATTTAAAGTGGTAAATAAAATTCGAAGTGTGGTTTAATATACTTTTGAAAAGAAGATACTCCTATATTTCGATAATTATGAGTCTGATTTTATATAGAAAAAATGCTCAAATATGTCATCGAACTTTGAGATAAGGCTCATAATTTATGTCATATGTTAAAAGTTTTGTTCATCTATGTCATTGTTGTTAAAGAAAAAATTCATCCATGCCATTTTTTTAACTCCGGTTTAGCAAAACCACTTTTTACATCCCAAACAAGGTTTAACACTTTTCAGTTGAAGTTTTTGGATCAAATGTACTCTTTTGCTTGTTCTTCTTTAAGAACACTAGAATACATGAAGAACATAAACAACTCCCAAATTTTCAACATATTCAATTTTTCACGAAATCACCTCAAATTTCAAAATTAGTCATTCTCCGAGCTAGATACCGAAACTCAATAACCTCTGAGGGCAAACTCAACCTAACTTAAGACTCACTTGAAATTTCTTCGAAGTTTCAAAACTTCAACATTCTTTAATGGTTGAACTTTTTCCACAACTTCAAATCATTTGAAATTTTGAACATAGACTAAAAAACACTAAAGAAAAAAGATCGAATGTCAAAAACAATTACAAAAACACAAATCAGAGCAAATTTTTGAAATTTTGGGATTGATTTTTGCTTTTTTGGAATAGTTTTTTTAATACGGGTGAAATTTTTATACTCTCCAAATGATTTTTGAATTTGGATTTTAAAAAAAAATTAATGATGTAGTCGAAATTTGAAAATTTAAGATGATTTCGTGAAGAATTGAATATGTTGAAAAATTTGGAGTTATTTCCCTAAAACATGCTTTTATTAGTATTTCTGTTCCTCCTAAATGTACATATTTAATTGGATTTTTAGCCTTAATATCTTGTATTTCTTTATTTATTATTCGTTTGTTTATTATTGGTATTTTAGTCTTTCCTTTGGTGTATTTGCAATCTATGATATGTTCTTAAGGAAGAACAAGCAAAAAGAGTACATTTGATCCAAAAACTTCAACTGAAAAGTGTTAAACCTTGTTTGGGATGTAAAAAGTGGTTTTGCTAAACCGGAGTTAAAAAAATGGCATGGATGAATTTTTTCTTTAACAACAATGACATAGATGAACAAAACTTTTAACATATGACATAAATTATGAGCCTTATCTCAAAGTTCGATGACATATTTGAGCATTTTTTCTATATAAAATCAGACTCATAATTATCGAAATATAGGTGTGAATTTGTAAAACCGGAGTTAAGAAGAAGACATGGATGAACCTTTTATTTAACAACAATGACATAGATGAGCTAAACTTTTAACGAATGACAAAAATAAATCTTTTCTGAAAGTTGGATGGCATAATTGAATCTTTTCCCTTTTATATAATATATCCAAAGAATTCCAATGTAATAAGCGCAGTTTGGGTTTTCCCTCAGGTAAAAGCTATTTAACAGTTGCAATCAGAATATGAGATAACCTTATCCATGAGAGCCAAGTAGAATGAGCCACATAAGCAGATTAGGTGGTAGCAATTGATCCATTTTCCACCTCTCATAGAAAAGCCTTTCTGGATCATCTCAATCTTTTTCCTCTCAAAACTACTCACCAATTAACAATAGAGAACCACACTTTCATTCAACACAGACCTAACAAGACAGGCAAATTATGGCTTCTACTTGTGCAGTTTCCATGGCAATGCCACTGACTTACACAAGTCACAAGAGACAACCAAGAGTTGAGGCTTTCTTGAAGCCATTGCCATTAAGGCCCTCAAAGACAACTTCAGCATCAAAACCAGTAGCAAAGTTTCAAGTGAATGCTTCCCTTAAGGAGAAAGCTTTGACAGGATTGACAGCAGCTGCACTCACTGCTTCTATGGTCATTCCCGACGTAGCCGAAGCAGCTGAGGGTGTTTCACCGTCCCTCAAGAACTTTTTGCTCAGCATTTCTGCAGGTGGAGTTGTGCTTGCTGCAATTCTTGGTGCTATAATTGGTGTTTCCAATTTTGATCCTGTCAAGCGGACTTAACAAGCATTATTCTCAACTCTCTTCTTGTATCTATCTCATGTTTCCGGTCAAGATCAATAAAATGTTTACATAACTATCATTTCTTAGCTCAGATTTCTTTATTTTAGCTTATTTCTTCGCATCACCTATCTAAGGAACAGTTGAGCCATAGCAATAGCTAAGACTCATAAACCTGTGGATGACTTGTTTACTCATGAAGAGGCAAGCTGCGTTTATCATAATAGCTGAAAAAATCCAGCAAATGCAAATATTAACATGCCTGATAATGTCTCCCAACAGACGTAAAGATGAGCTTCCTTCTCCCAACTCGGAATCCAAATTTTATATTATAAAATAAGAACAATTGAAAAACAATTCCATTTCTTACATCTAAAATAAGAACACTTGAAAGATTATTCCATCCAAGTTGAGAATTCACTTACAACTCACAAGAAAGCAAAAGTGAGTAACACCGCTGTTGGACATGGAGGATGAATTTTGGGGGTGGAGGGTATGGTGAGAGATTCACTAAATCAATAAAAAAGATTGTCCTTGTAGATGAAGCTAATGAATAGTACTGCAAATTCAACTCACAGGAAGGGGTGAGACCGTCTTCCTTCCAAATGAAATGGATACTAAAGCTACATTAGACCAGTAAGTGGGATTTCTAACCAAGAATGCAAGTAATATACCTTTCTATGGCAATGAAAAGAATAATCACCCTACTAAATCAATTGACTTTCTACCTAAATCTCTCTGAAAAGAGGGACAATGGATTGCCTAAAGATGGACACAATAAGAATCTATTATCATGGCTTCCTTTGAAAGACGGAATTTTGAAATTAAATCAATGAGATATCTGCTTTCTGCAGAATGGTTCACTTTCTCTGCCTTGACAACTGTAATTTTCACCCTCTGCTCATCACCATAAAATTCCTCTTTGATTTTTAGCCGGAACAGAAATTGTGTGAAGAGACAGTTTCTAATAATTTCAGAAAATCTGGTATCATCAGCCTCTTCATATTTCATCATGTACAGCTCCTTCGCAGGACAGCCTAAAATCTCTTCGCCAGATTCCTGGAAAGTTGTCACCCATGTCAACCCACTATGATCTTGAATTTGAGCTTGAAGAAGGTATCTGTAATCACATTCCTCAAACTCTTGATTACACCTATCACATTGCCATCTGGAGTTTCCTGATCTGGTAACTTTCTTATTACATTGTCTGTCTCCAATCATCAAAGGGCAAGCAGTATAACAGAAAGTGTCAGTTTTGATGAATGTTATGGTTGCCTTAACTGTAACCCAGTCTGGTTTTTCTGACCTACCAAACCCTTCATCTTTGATCTGAAAGACAGTCTTACGTGTCTCAATTTTTGATCCTACAGGCATGTTGTCCCTAGATATAGATTGAGAAGCAATGTCTTTCCCCCCCTGATCAAACCACTCTCTTAGAGTCTGAGCCTCTGCGGAATCTGGATTTATGAACAGTTGCGTGGAAGAAATGGTTCCAATGGATTTCCCTGTGAAGTCACTAACTTTTGCAGCTTTAACAGCTAAAACAGGGGAAAACCCAGCTTCTGCCAGTTCTTGCAGGTTTTGACCTTCCCTATTACAGAAATCTCCCCATAAGGTCAGCTCAATACTTCGGCCAGACTGATCCTTTAGATTCAAGATTCTTCTTTGAGTTTCCATTCCATTCTTTCTCAGAATAGGAACAGAAGGATTGACTGCTGTCACAATTCCAATCACATCTATGATTGAATTGTTTTCTGCACTTTCAATTTCACAAATAGGTCTAAATGAGAACTGCTGTCTTGGTATAGAGGCATCTTCATCTGGACAGAGATCTACAGTTGAAGTTGTCTCCAAAAATATTTCCCATTCATTCTTCAGATGGTTGAAGTTCTTCTGAGCAGGTTTCAAGCTGCCTTTAGATATCATGTACACTTTTCCAGCTTCAATTTTGTCATAAAAGCGATCAACAACAGCATTAAAACAAGTCACACGTATTTCACCCCCATCAGAGTCAAGGAGATCAAAGGAGAAGACCTTGCCATCTCCTCTAGAATTATTATAGCGACGTAAATCCCCCTTTGCAGTCACTCTAGCCTTAATAGCCCACCGACCCTGATAGGGATTCAATGCTGCAATTGGAATAATGCGGGCGGGTGCTTCATTCTTCATGATTGCCCCATGGTTTTTGTAATTTGGAGGAGGTTGATATGCAGGTTGAATTGCAGGTGGATAGTTCTGCATGCTATTACCTGAATTTTGGGCACTCAAATTTTTACTGTTAGCAAAGCTTGCTTGGGCAGATCTTTGAGCACTCAAGTTACCATTGTTACCCAAGTTTGCAGACCCAGAAGCTCCATTAGATGTAGTTTTCTGAGCTCCTAAATTAGATTCTACAATCACTTTCGGGTTCCCAATTATTTCACATTCTGGTATAATAGTTTCCATGTTAAGGACAACAATGATTCTGCAAGGAAAACAAGATGAAAACTCAGCCCAAGTTCCAATCAAAAGTATAATCCAGACTGCTAGGGAAAAATAAGATATTACTCTCTTATAATACAAATCAGACACTTGCTTAATCCCCTAATACAGTACCTTATGCACAGAAATTTCATATTCTTCTAATCTATGGGAAACTATTTTCAGCACCCAACTCAAGATGACACCAAGGCAAAGATGACACAACTTTGGCAGTGCAGAAATTTCCACAGGGAAAACTGTTTCATGTGTCCAACACAATCCCTAGTCTATGTAGAAACCATTTAGAAATTACGACCAGCCAGAAATGAAACAAATATTTACAAGAAACTTGTGTTTTGTTATGTTGCACTGCATACTCGAATTATATGGAATAACTCTCGGACATTGAACCAATTACAAAAATAAATTCCTTCGATGGATCAATTGTAACGTTAGCTTAAACAACAAAATCAAAGCCAGATCTATCTTTATGTTCGGAATGACTTGTAAAGGGATGATAACGCAAAGGCACATATAAGAAAAATTAGAGAAAACACAATGAAGTTATATATATGTACTGTATTTTGCATAAAAGTACTCATTAAAATGAGTAAGCCATAATTCTCTACGATGACATCAACATTCAATTTAAAGGTCAAAACAACAAAATCCAAGCCAAATCTATCAAAGTTACAATCGAAATGACTAGTGTATGAATGAGAAACACAAATGTGTCCAAAATGGAAATGGGAGAAAACATAATGAATGTCTATAAGTGTTTTTTTTGCCATCCAAATCATTAAGGAGTAATTCTCTACCAGGGCATCATCATTCTAATAAAATTTTCGAACAACAAAAACAAAGCGAAATCTATCAATTTTACATTGAAAGACCTTGTAAAATAAGAAGACATAATATAAAGCAAATATTGCAAGTTTTATATGCAATCAAAAGTAGAAGCAAATGTAATCACATATACTATACTATACATAGAGTTTCATAATTGAAGCTGGAAGAAAATAATAAATTCATACTTTCGATTTTGAACAGTGCTACAGATGTATTCAATCAACTGAATGACGGAGGTTTTACGAACACGGCCAGTTTTGACTCGGTCATTGAGCTGAGTAGCTAGCATAGCCTGCTGAGTGGACTCAGAATCGGAGAGTGTGAGTCGGTACCGTTCCTGTGTGGTGCCGATTAACTTGATGTCCAATACCTGAACCACTGGCTTTGAGTTCACGTCACCGGCGTTGATCGCCGAGATCGCGTTAGCCGTCAAGTTCACCGGCATTCCAGCAAGTTGGAAGATCGGAGCGACAACAGATCTGGTATGGAAATAGTTTGATTTTGAGAGAATTTGATGAAACTTCTCGTGAACACTTTGAATTTGGGAATTTATAGAAGAGGGCAGCGACATACGGATAGCGGAGCGGGTTTACAAAACATGAGAAAATGCCACCCGGTTTGTATTTAGCTTATTTTTATTTTAAGTTTTTTTTTTTAAAATGTTAAAATAGTTTTAAACCATTTTGTCACTCCCTCTGTCACTAATTATTTGTCAATTTTTTAATTAACATACTTATTTTAAAAAATTATTAACATAATGAGTTTATCATTTTATCCTTATTAATTATGAAGTGAATGAATTTAAAACTTAAAATTTTCAAAAAGTTCTACATTTTTCAAAATAATTAATTGAGGGTATATTATGTAAAAAATATTATTCTTTTTTGATTTGTCAAAATGGACAAATAATTAGGGACAACTAAAAAGAAAAAAATGAACAAGTAATTATGAACAGAGGGAGTACTATTTAAGTAAAATCAACATATGTTTGTTGTAGAAAGGTGTGGATGTCCAAGAAACTCATTTTAGGTTTCACCAAGTAATTCCATTTCTTGGCTATAAATCGCCTTGGAAATGTATTAAGTGAGATATAGGAAACAATGAAACAAAAAGTGAAAGAATATTTAACTTCAATTTTGCTATTATTCATCTTATTTTATACTTGAATGGTTCTCTTTCTTTCAGCTTCTTAATTTAGTTTGTCTTTCATAATTATTTTATAATAATATATTATTAACACAAGTCTCTAACCAATTGAGATGATTTCTAATCATTTTAGTAAAGGACTTTAGTAAATTATTTTCTTTTACATTAAACCTACAAAGAAACCAAAATTAAAGGTATATGTAATTGATTAACTAATCTTTGTCCAGGAACTCCAGTTATGAATATGTACGAGTTTTGCTTCCTCAATTCTAGATAATTTTTCACTAAGAATTATTTATTGTTCATGTCATACTGTCAAGATTATCAAATATGAGATGATTATCTTTGTATTTCACATTCAAAATGTTAAGGAAATAAGTGATTTATCATGCTAAGTCCAAAAAAAATAATGTTTATTGTATCTGTAACTAATTATTGACACTATATGATTAGAGCGAGCAGCCGCCAGATTTAATGATTTGGTGGGATCTACAGATGTAGTGACTGGTGAACCGCTTCACTTCAAAGTAGAGGTTTGTGATAATGATGGACTGACAGATCAGCTCCAAGGCCTGAGTGCCTCATTCTTGCATTTAAGATCTTCACACCGATTTTTTTTTTATATTAGAACTGAAAGTACTCTTTGAAGAACATCTCAAGGAACAATAATTTTGAGAACCAATTGTAGTTGGATTATGTGATCCGACATAGTTATCCAACATCCTTTCCTCACATTTTTATTTGGGCTTAAGTCATCTACGGCCACTTGAAGTTGTCTGCATTATTTACTTAGACACCTTAACTAGGATTAGTACCTATTAGACACTTTAATATTAATAAATATGTATCTATTGAACACAAAATGGAAACTAGCTTTAAAGATAATGTGCGTGTGATTCACACGCTGTGTCTTAAAAGAGTCATAAATAAAACTATGACATGTGGCATAGGGGGGGGGGGTCCAATCTAATCATAAAAAATGAATTTTCAATTTTAAGAAATAGAAAATAATTTCAACCATTAATAATTCAAAATGTTAATCAACTAAAAGAAGAAAAAGAAAAATTGTCCCCAACCAGCTAACCCTTTGGTCTTTCTTCTTTCCCCGGCTCACCATTGTCACCCTGCTCTCAACTCCTCCAATAAGATCCATTTTTTTTCTTCTTATTATAAACTATGGGATTAAACATAATATAAATAGTGAAATATTATGACGTATGTGTAACTTAGCGGAGTGACGTTTGTGGAAAATAAATTAACGTAGTGAACGACGGTGAAGAGAAATTGAGAGTACTCAAGTTATTTCTGTAGAATTCTCTAATATCACTTTAATAAATTTAATGGGTTTATATTTTAATTTGAGTGGCGATGTTTGCTTAAAATGACTGGAAATAGGAATCAGACGGATGTCGGCCAACTTTTTAAACTCAAATATCAAAATCTTCTTTCTTCTTACAAAATTAATTCGTAGATTCAGTTTTTCTTAATATAAAGAATGAAAAAAAATACAGAAGTTTGAGAACGGAAAATAGAGGAAGAAGATGGAGGAAAGGAGTGCAGAAGTTTGACCAAAAAAGAAAATGGAGAAGTGTTGACACCCAATTTTGACCTTCCCCGATAAGAATTAATCATCGAGCTTCTTAAATTTCGAACGATTTGAAATAATTAATTTTATAAAAATCCAAAATAGGTTTCAAAATATTTTTAAGAATTTTATTCACTTTTATAATATTTTAAATTTTTAAATAACAAATATGTTTTATATTGTTACGTATGTAACCAACACATTTTACAAATACTTAAAAACTATCTTGAAAAGATTCTAAATTTTTAAAGTTAAACGCTTTATTAATTTAATCTAGTTTGAATTATAGGTATGTCGTTGAATTAGTTATTTTATTAAGTTAATTATTTTATTTTGCTAAGATTAAGAAGCTCACTAATTAAATTTTAATTCATCTTGTTTAACTTTGGCCGAATTCGCCAATCAAATTCAAATCGGCTAAGTTTTTAACTTCATTCAGTTATAATTGTAATCTTATGTAATTGCAATTGTAGCTACTTCCTTGCTAATTTCTTCAAACCCTTTAAGGCACCAATTTTGGGTGCCTTCATCTATTTATTTCCAGCGATTTAGCTGGCCCAAACCTGCTTCTTCCAACAGCCCACTCCTATTTATCCAATTCCCAGCCCAATGTTAACAACAAATACCCTACCCACAAAACAAAAGAAATACATTCCCAATAACAGCACACGTACACCAATATACAAATCCAACTCATTACAATCGACATCAGTAATACATTCGGACAGCAGTTGCGCGTACTAGACGACCCCTGTACAACTTCTTCTTCTCCAACGCTAACTCCAGCAACGCGTGGACGACGCAAATGACCCTGTACGCGCCCTCTCTTCAACAACGCGTGAACACTGCTCCAACAACATCAATAATTCCGTCAATTAGACGAAAAGCAGTAGCGGCGTCAATACGCAGAAACCGTATGCTGCGTTCTTTGTCTCCTTCCTCAGACGTCCCTATTCGTCGTACAATCGCAGCAACACAAGATTTCCCCTTTCCCCTTTCGGAATGGGGTTGAAGAGCTCGGAAAAGGGTGTTTCCCTATTTTGGTGTAAGTTTTTGGAGGATTTGAATTTCGAAATGGGCCTCAATCTCATGGGATTTTCATCTCCTTCCCCCAAAAATCTACCCTAATTTCCCCCTATATATATTCTATTCCTTCTTCATCAGTAAAAAAATGGTTTTGGACAGAAAGGAGAACTTCACTGTAAAATAGCTACAACAAAATACATTCTTGAAAAAGAGGGAACACTTAGTTTCGATCCGAGCATCGTTACTTCATCTTGTTTGCCATCGTTTCCCCAAGTATTTTCCTTTAGATTCGAGATTTTGTCCAGGTTTCTGACTGGTCATTTGCGTTCGAGTGTTTGTGGTGGAAAAATCGCGGTGCTCACCATTGCTCAGTTCGCTGCCCCGAAAAGGTAAACTCTATTTCGATCTTAACTGGTTCTTTTTTTCTTTTTGGTCGGTGATTTTTGCGAGCGAAAGGCCTCTATCGACCCTCCTTTGTCTGTTTGAATGCTTCAGTTTCTCTTTAGGTTTACTACTGATGTGTGATAGAAGGACTATGTGTTACGAGTTGGTGTTTTAGTTAACTAAAGCGTGAAGTGCCTCTTTACGTGTGGTTTAGGCCTAGAATGGCTTGATTAGCAATTTGGCTCATCTTTAAGTTTCATGTTTAGGGGTTTGTTTCTTTGTCGTTATTTTGTGCTTGTTAGTCGCTACTTGTTAGGTTGGCCGAAGTACTGTATGTTGTTGTTAGTTTAACCCCTATGTCTCTTTTCCCTCTTTTCCACATCTTTTGAGTTTATGGTCGGTATCTTTAAGTTTCTCTTGCGAATGTCGAAGAAAAGTTTTAATTCGGTTAAGGTTGTCCCATCATCTTTGAGTTTTCATTTAATTTTTTTCTTTAAAAGCTTTTGAAATGGGTTAAATGCGTCGGACATTTCGTGTTTATGAGCGTTAGGCAAAAATCTCGAAGTTATTCAATATGGAGATCGAATGGATGTGACGGCTCGTTGTACTATGTCTTGTTTGAGTCCACTCTATGCTCTCATTCTGTTTGTCTTTGTAGGAAACTGATTTTGTCATCAAATCTGTTTTAAACTGAGTATCTGTTTCTTCCCGACTTTCTGTTTGCTTTTATATTGTTATGCATATAGACTTATGCTTCTTCTTCTAAAAAATAGCTCATATGTGTGGTTAATATATATGGTGTGGTTGGGTGCTGGTTCCAATAGCTCGGTTTCATCTATTTTTAACGTCTAGATGGTCTTTGCAACTTCTTTAAATTAAGTTTGTGTTTTCATGCTATTAAAATTTAGTCGGAAAAAAAAGAGTGCTTATATTTGCAAGTTAGGTCAGTATAAAATCTGAGCTCCTTGTTTTACTTATCAAATTTAAATTTTGTTAGATTTTAGCTATTAAGGTTGTTTGGAGCATAATCCCTTTTGGGTGTTAATCTTTCATTATGTGGTATGAAGACCCTTCAATTCTGATATTAAGTTCATGTGGATTTGTTTGTTCATATTGTGCGCACATTCTTGACAGTTCATTTAATTACATATTAATTTGAGGATATATATACATGAAGGAATGGAGAATGGACCGAGGATAAACTAGAATTTGTTCATGATTGGCATGTCATACGTCCTACAGTGTCTGGTCTATGCTTTTAGTTTTGATTTCTTTGGTTTGAATGACACATGCGGTATAGTTTGGTCTTGAAAAAATTTAATAGTATTTGTGAATGGAAATTAAAACAACTTTTGTCCATTCTTTTCATTGTAGCTAGTAACGAGTAGTTTGCCAAGTCATTTGGTTCGTTTTATTATGATTTTGTCGTGCTGAATTATTAGTCACCTTAATGTTCATTTTATTTTATAGAAATGTGTTAGCTTTTCATCCCACACTAATATGATTTTATTTGTCTTTGTATGTGAAATATGCCCGAGTTCCTCATGAACTCCTATCTCCTTCCCTTGCATTTTGAGAGAGCCACCAAGGCTCAAACCATTTCCTTTTGAGTCGACTAGTCTATTAAAAATTGACGAACGGTCTCGGAAGAATATGCAACAGATTGGAGAGTCAAAAAATTGGGCCAAAGGCCCACTCTTTATTTCAAAATTGTATTTTGTTATTTTGGGCTTAAGCCCTTGTCATCTTGTTCATTATTATCTTGTTAGAAGTCTAGAACAGGTGAAAGAATTGGGCCTAAGGCCCACAGAAAAAATATATATTTCTTTTTTTTATGTAGTTTTGTACGGGTACAGTTGATTCAAATTGGCCAAAGCCCCAAAACAAAATGGGCCAAAATACCAGCCCAGGCGGACAGGAAAACCAGATTTGGGCCCAAATCTCTTTCCTCCTTTGTCTTACTATGTTTATTTGTTTGTCAGTGTTTGCCGTTAATCTTAAGGTTGACAAATTCAAACCCCCGAACGACGCATATCTTGTTTTTTTAACAATTTAACTAAATCGGTCATCTCTTAACAAGACTTAAAGGATAAGTTTACAAATGATTTCGCTTAGATGACATTTCAACATTTTGCTTTTTCCCCCCTTGAAATGGTCCTAACTAATAAAATAGTTCAATTTTGAAATTCAAACTAAGTTAGAAACAATTTAGCCAAATAAGTAATTGCCGAATAACCGCATATTAGCGGGCATTTAGGGTGCTTTTAAACCCTTCCCGAAATGCTAATAAGAACCCGAACCCCCTTGAATATTTTTTCAATTAATTTCCTGTTTTAGTCTTTTGAAAAAATCGATTTTCTTAATTTTTCTTTAAAAATTAAGTGGCGACTCTAAACCAGTCTAAATAATATTTTCCAAATAAAATAGAATGGCGTCTCTGCTGGGATTTGAATTGTTCTAACCTTAAGATTAAGTATTTGACTATGTGTTTAACTGTTTAAATTATCATATCTTATATATTAATTGTGGCATTCATGGCACCCGATTCCGCCAAACGACAAATAGATTGCATTTGGAAAAAGGCGGCTACGTGGTTTACCACGACTGTCCTTCAGAAAAAAACACAAGTTGAATTCTTTGGAAGTAATAAAAGAATAGTTGGCTTGCGGTCATCCAAAGTCGTTTATTAATCTTCACCCCGTTGTTTGTCCGACTCGGGTAACCGTCATTTCTAAACCAAATCTAGTCAACCTAGAGTAGAGCGAAACCAAATTCAAATCTAAGCATTAGCCTAAGACGGCTTAATACCCAAAGTGTATTAAGTCCATTAGTAAAACCGCCAAAAATCATGTCCAAGGTCCACGACCTAACGACATATCATATTATTTGACATTTGAAAGATGTATGTGTGGAAATTTGATTGTTGCCTATTTGGGGGAGGGAATCTTAACTGTGCTTTGTTTTGTAGGTATGGATCGATTCCCCAAATTCGACATGGTAGTGGAAGCCCCGTTTCTACTCAAGATGTGGTACAACGACCTCACTGTGGTTCACAAAAGGGCCCTCAACAAATATATAGGAGCCTTAACAGAACTCATCAATATAGTTGGGTGGCCCAAGCTGATTGAAGTCCTCACAGGTTATTGGGACAACGAGAAAATGGTGTTTCGATTTGGAACCATGGAAATCACCCCGACAATTGAGGAAATTCGGGATGGAATAGACACAGTCGGTATAGGGCTTGAAAAAAGAGTGAGAAAACGGGAAAACATCCTAATCCCTAACAAGCTTACCCTCGAGGATATTATAAACTGACTCGCATTAAGAAAGGATTATGCCTACTAGGTCGAAGGTTCTAGCGTTTCTTTTATGGATCTCTATGTCGGATTCGGGCATGCAAGCTTTTATGCGAATTACAACCAAGAGTTCATGGTTACCTTCAGAGAATGGGACGAGATAAGATCTTTGGCATTCACTCTCGCGCTATTAGGTACTAAGTTTTCCCACACGGCCCGAGCCTCAACATCAACACCCGGGTAATAATGCTTGCACACACTCTCTTCCATGGGCATCTGAACCAAGGGCAAGTGAAGTATTATCCTATCGCGCTTGTCATCCTGTCCGACATGTACTGTGCTTTGGGAAAATGTAAGGAAGGACATCGCTACTTTCAGGACTGTAATCTCCTCCTCCAATGGTGGATAATGAGCCACTTAGCGAAGGGACATGGGAATCAAAAGCTACACACCCTCGATGATAATAATGCTCTCAAGGGTTTGAATGATATGTTGTTTTGGACAGATTTAGAAAATAGGAGGACTAGAGGAAGATGGGCTCAGATTTTCTCCGAGTTGAGAGAAGAAAATATCCAATGGATGTTCGACCGTTTCATCTCGAAAGATGCCATAGTACGGGGAGACAGGCAACTTGTGCTTCATCTGCCAGGTATTCGAGGTATTCGTCCATATGCACCCATCCGGGTCATGAGGCAGTTCGGAAGAAGACAAACTACACCTCAGAAGCATACTACCGTATCTATGTGTTCGACATCGGGGATGATAGAGTGCCTGAGGCTTCAGAGATGCTGAGAGAATGGAAAAGAGCAGTGTGAATGAACAAGGACACCATTGCCATATATCGATTTAATGCGGGGTACGATGAAACTTACAAAGCTTGGTTGAAGCGCAATATACAGGGTATCTCCTTCTTAGTTCCGAACATTTATTGCAGTGTAGAGGACAAAGAGTCCAAAGCTTTGATAGAACTAAGAGAGGTAAGAAGAGAAGCCCAGGAAATGCACGAGGAATTTCTCCGAAAGCAAGAGGAGGATAAGTACGCCCTCGAGAGCGTAACTCTAGAATTAGAAAGCTTGAGAAGCGATTTGGGAGAGCTTAACTTGTGGATTGGAGATAAGAAAGCGGAATGTGTCTCGAAGACTGGGAAGAGAAAGGCCGCCGGAGCGAAGGATACTTGCTAATGATTCAATATAGGCTTCAACATCTCATGGCACAGAACAAGAGGAGCAGATCGGAGGCTGGGCCATCGGGAGCGTCTTAGCGGACTTCGCCCCTGCGTGGGTTTTGCTATATGTACTTATTGTTATTTGCCCCTGCATGGGCTTGCCTTTCTTGTATTTTGGTACTCTTTTCAAATGACCCTTGCGTGGGCCTTTCCTTTGTGTTTTTTTCCTGTTTATTCCCTACTTTCCCTGCTTATTTTCGCTTCTTGAACATCATTTTATATGTGAAATTTGCTTTGGGAGAACAAAATGGTTCAATTCTACACATACATCTTTCAAATACGCTAGACCTACACTTGGCGCAAAAGTGTCCCCTACTTGTTTAGGATGCACGATATATACTTATGTGCTTTAACTGTTTATGTGATATTGTTGCTTCGAATGAGGACAGTTTTAGCCCACTCTTTCTCGAAAATTTTCTAAAAATTTCCCCAATACCAAATACAAGTCACTACCAAATGTTTGACCAAAATTCCATGAGTCTTAAGTTTCTTAGTCAGAAATAAAATCTTACTATCAAATCCTGAAGTATTACTCTATCATCTCAGAAAAGGTGAATTGCTGCTAAGATGGAAAAGAGCAAGGGTATCGACATAGAGCTAACTGAAGAGGATTTGAGGATGGAATTGCAGCGGCTCAGGCAAGTGATCCAAGAAACCAGAGAAAAGAGAATGGAAGTGGAGTTTGCCACCGCAGTCGCACGAGTAGCAAATGCGGCACTGGACGCGGAATTGGCAGCAAAAATGACAAAATGCGATGTTATAAGTAAAAAGACAGTTGCTGTGCGGAAAGAACGCGATGTCTTCAACAACGACATAACCAAGAGGCTTAAGAAGATACGTGGAAAATGCTCTTTTTTCAATCAAGAAGCCAATAGTGGTCCCAAAGACACTAACCCTGGAGATACTGAAGAAGATGTCAATGAGGAAATCATCTATATGCCTCCTTTCCTGGGACGTCTGAAAGGAGGAGACCAAAAGATCACTCTCCCGGCTTATGAGCGGACACATAGCGTGGGGGCAAGAGTCATGCCGTGTGCTCTCATTTACGAGCACCTTAAGACGTCAAGTATGCTGAAGTCTCTCAAAGGAACCACTTTTGGGTTTGGGCATGAAAGCTCTGAAAAGATATGTGCCTACCACTCGAACCAAAGAGGACACACTATAGAAGAATGTGTGGAGCTTAAGGCAGCAATCTGCAACCTGATCAACGTTGGGGAGATCCCGTATATGTAGGGTGGGAACACCGTCCTTACCTGTGACCAACAGGAGCCTAGTATGCCGGTCACTGAGCACACTTTATTTTATTGTCACTACTTCACGCCTTTCAAGAAAACGTTGCTGAATATCTACAGTCTGTTAGTTCGAAAAGGAGTCTTGGCCTCTATCAGAAAGGATGACGAAGCAATCGATCCCGTTGGAATTGAGATTTGGAAACCCTGCCCTTATCATGATGTCATAGATCACAACATTGGAAGGTGCCTCAGGTTTCACTATGACGTGGAATCCCTCGTCAACATGGGAAAGATTCAAGTTGAGTTTGTCCCCCGTGGCTGATACGGCAGTCAGAAGAAGAAACTTTGGTGAAGGCACCATCTATCTTTAGGATCTTTATTGTATGTCTTTACTTTCCTTGTAATCTTCAAGAAATGAATGAATGGAAATAAGAATTTTCTCTTGTATTCGAACTACGTAGGGCTTGAATTTTCCTTGAGAGATACGTAGGCAGCCTTTCGATGCCCGGCCCTTATCTTTTTCAAATTTTCTTTTCCCCTTTCATTCTACAAGGAAACATTGAGTTCAGATCAATAGATGCCAAAAGATGCAGCAAGAAGACCTTATCTCAATGCAATTTAACCTTTCTGAGTCACTAACCTCAACATAAAAACGAGCAAATGCCTGCTTGTTCAAAAGTTAGTCCCCATTATTCGTGGGTTGACATGTTCTCGGACAAAGCAACTTTTATGTGTTTATCTGTTTTCTATGTGATATCTTGCATTATTCATCCAGAACTAATACTAACAGATTTACCTTTGAGTTGTTTTTTCTCTACAGGTAGTTAGAACTGATCTGTGTTGATACACTAACTGATCATCCTTATTTCACTAGATCTAAAGGTCCTACAGATTCCTTCCCTAGTCAAAGTTCACAAAAGGGAAAAGCAACAATGGGTGATAACAACGAAGAAACCAGCCTTACTGATGTCGTGGTGGCTCAGCCCGCCCTTGGTGATCAGAATGAACTAATCCTGCAGTTGATGCAACAAATTGCTGAGATGAGAGTCGAGATGCA
>NW_006238928.1:4418224-4420058 GCF_000226075.1 Solanum tuberosum
CCCCCAGACTTTTCCCCAAAACTATCACACCCCTTTAAATGGCCAGAGTCGCTCTATTGCTCCACCACTACTACAAAAAGCCACTTTCCAAATACCAGTCCCCAACGAGCATGACGCCCATGGTTCGGAGCTCGACCACTATGAGGAGAGGGAGAGAGAGTGGAGGTCAAAGGAAGAGACCGTCAAGATAGATATGAAGGAGGAAATTAGAAAAGCCATGAAGGAGTTGAACTGCATTCTTGAGGTCGCCGGGTTGAGTTATGAAGACCTGTGCATTCATCCGAATTTGGACCTCCCGAAAGGGTTCAAGGTGCCAAAATTCGACATCTTCGGAGGTAACGGGGAACCCCTTAGCATACCTGAGGGCCTACTGTGACCAACTCGTGGGAGTTGGGAGAGACAAAGCTTTGTTAATGAGGCTTTTTAGTCGAAGTCTGAGCGGAAAGGCTCTAGAATGGTTTACGTCTCATGAAACGAAACAGTGGTCTAGCTGGAACGCTTTGGCTAAGGACTTCATCGAACGATTCGCCTACAATGTGGAGATCGTTCCTAATCGTTACTCCTTGGAGAAGATGAAGCAGAAGTCGACCGAAAGTTACAGAGAATTCGCATATAGATGACGCAAGGAGGCAGCTAGAGTTAGATCTCCTATGTCAGAAAGGAAATTGTCGAAGTGTTTGTGGGGGTTCAAGAGCCCGAATATTATGACAGAATCATGTTGCTCATTGGAGAAAATATGCTGAGATAGTCAAAGTAGGTGAGACTATCGAAGATGGATTGAGAACCGGGAAGATTGCCCGTGTTGCTGCCTCGCCCGGATCCTCGGACTTGTTGAAGAAGAAAAGAGAGGATGTGTCCTCTATCTCTTATGAGGGGAAGAAAACCCCAAGGAAATCATCATCATACCAAGGTCGTTCTCGACCTTTACAGAGTTCGTACCCGGCTTGTTATGCACAAGCTGATTACCAAAATACCCCTCCCACCAGTTACCAAAATACCCATCTTCCCAACTATCAAAATGCACCTCTTCCTAATTACCAAACTCCCCCTACTATCTACCAAACTCCCCATCCAGTTTACCAGACTCCATCTCATCACTACCGAAATGCCGCCCCCAACTGTGCCAACATTCAGACAAATTACCAAACGCCTCCCCCAATGTACCAAACCCCAGCTCCACTTTACCAAAATACCTCCTCGAACTACCAAGCTCCACAACCAAACTACCAAACCAACTCATATCCCAGATATCAAGCCCCCCGTCCGAACACTCCAAATTATCGTCAAATGCCTCCTCATCAACAAGGCAATTATGATCCCCCCCCCCGTCCTAGATTTGAGAGGAAGCCCGCCAGAATTTTCACTCCGCTTATTGAGAGCCAAACAAAGCTGTTCGAGCGATTAACCGCAGCAGGATATATTCATCCAGTGGGTCCCAAGNNAGAAGAAAGAGTTTGTGATTCTGACACCCGAGAAGGCTGTTGCCTTGGTGCCACGAGAAACTCTTACCAAACCAAAGTTTGTGATTGAAACGGTTGTTACCCAAGGTATGACTAGATCCGGCAAGTGCTACACACCGGAAGAGTTAGCTCAAGGAGGGCAGAAGAAGAACCAAACAAAAGGCCGATCAGTGAAGCCGAGGCCGAGGAGTTCTGGAGAAAATGCAGCCGAAAGATTATTCGATTGTGAAGCATTTGGAGAAGACGCCGACTCAGATCTTTGTGTGGGCCTTATTGATGAGTTCGGAGTTACATAGGCAAGCTCTGATGAGGGCTTTGGATGATACTTATGTGCCAGTGGGTACTGATAGTGACAATTTAGCAGCCATGATAAA
>NW_006238928.1:4425958-4426478 GCF_000226075.1 Solanum tuberosum
TGTTGCCTTGGTGCCACGAGAAACTCTTACCAAACCAAAGTTTGTGATTGAAACGGTTGTTACCCAAGGTATGACTAGATCCGGCAAGTGCTACACACCGGAAGAGTTAGCTCAAGGAGGGCAGAAGAAGAACCAAACAAAAAGGCCGATCAGTGAAGCCGAGGCCGAGGAGTTCTGGAGAAAAATGCATCGTGTTTTGGTCGACGATGGGTCCGGTCTCAATATTTGCCCGCTTTTGACTGTTAAGCAACTGAAATTCAACTTGGGAAAGGTTCAACCAGGTCAATGTAAGAGCTTTCGATGGAGTGTAGAGAGACACGATAGTGGCAGTAAATTTGGATATTCAGATGGGGCCTGCAGAATTCAATGTGGAGTTTCAGGTGTTGGACATCAATACCAACTACAATTTGCTTCTTGGAAGACCGTTTATCCACATAGCTGGGGCTGTACTGAAACGACCCCAAAAATGCCCGAAAATGTGCTTCGGAAACACCTATAATTGTAATTTCCATATATCTCA
>NW_006238928.1:4430844-4430961 GCF_000226075.1 Solanum tuberosum
ATCATCTTAAAAACATTAATCAAACATCAAATCATCAATATAATGGCTTAGAAAATGTTTTTCCAATGAACCCATGCTTAGATTAGAATTTGAGATTTTTGTTCTTTGAAACACTTT
>NW_006238928.1:4431460-4435019 GCF_000226075.1 Solanum tuberosum
CATAAAAATGTCTTATAGTTGCTAGGAAAGGAAAATAATAGCATAGGGTCAATTTTGGAAAAGGACTAAGGACCCATAAATTCTTGACTTAAAAAATTGTGGCCCTTCCCGTCTTAGTTCGCCCTTTGCAGCCTGACAGTTCTTCATATTTCGGGCATAACTTTTTACTCCAAGGTCGGAATTGGGGAAACTCGGTGGCGTTGGAAAGAGGACTCAGAGACCTTTAATTGGATAGGTAATTGCCCACCTAATTCGTTTTGGGCTAAAAGATATGACCATTTAAAGTTGACCCTCACTTCTAACTTAAAACTAAAAACTGTTTTTAGGGGACTGTTTTGAGGGTCTCGGTTCTAAAGGATTTCATGACCTAGCTTAAGGTCTTGCTAGCTTATAACGGTGATTAATCAACTAGCTAATCAACCCCTTAAGCCCTTAAACAACACTCCAAACTTCAACGACAAGACCCTTACAACTCACTAGTTCAAACGACTAGTTTCCGGACGTCACTGTCATTTCTCATCATTTCATCAAGTTCTCAACTCCAAACTCACATGTGAGGCTCTAGTTTCACTAGTTCGTTTTTAGGGTCGTTACATATGCTGACGAAGCAGAGATGAAACACAAGAGTGTTGATCAAGAATTGGCTAGGCCAATTCCTCATCTGTACTAGTCGTTCCCGGTGTGGGAGCACGCCAACGATGGTGGTCTCGGGGAAGGAATCTGCGGCCTTTTTGAGGAGATTGATGCAGTGATCGAGGAAGAGGCAGGGACATCAGGCATCCATGATGCAGAACTTGAGGAGAAATTGCAGAACTGGACCTCCACACCACTCCTGATTTCCCGCTCATCTGGGTAGAAAAGACATGTGTCTTTGTTCATTTTAAAATCAGTGGCAGTCCAGAAGAGGCCCGAGACCCACCCTTTATGCAGTTTATGTGGTTGAAGTTTTTTAAATTCCCTTGTAGTGTTTAAAAAAGCAAAATGGCCCTCGGCCATGGCTAGACTTTGTGCTTGTTTTTCAATTTAAATGAAAGCCTTTTTATCAAAAAATTGTTTATTTATCTGTTTATATTTTACTTTTCTAACTTTGTCTATTTATGATTTCAGTAATAATAATTTAAAACCTGCCAATGCCATGTCATGTCATGAACCGGGTGAACAAAATGAGGCAGGTGATGATGAATGCGAGGAATACGGAGAAGAAAATGAGGTACCCGAACATGTTGCCGAAGAATTTTGACAATTTGAGAATCAACACAAGCCGAGTTTGGAAGAAACCGAGACTGTGAATCTCGGAGATGAAGAGTGTGTCAGAGAAGTCAGAATTAGTGTCCATTTGACCGAAACTCAAAGAAGGGACCTAGTTCGTTTTCTTAGAGAATACATTGATGTATTTACCTGATCTTACAGAGATATGCCAGGTCTGAGTACGAATATGGTGTCTCACAAGTTGCCAATCAATCAAGATTTCAGTCCAGTAAAACAAAAGACTCAGAAGTTCAAGCCTGAGTTGAGTTTAAAGATCAAATAGGAGATTACAAAGTAGATCGAGTCCCAAGTAGTGGAAGTGATGCAGTATCCGACTTGGTTAGCTAATGTTGTTTCGGTTGCCAAGAAAGACGGAAAAATCAGAATTTGTGTTGACTACAGAGATCTCAACAAAGCTAGCCCGAAAGATAATTTTCCATTGCCAAATATTCACATCCTCATTGATAAATATGCTAAGCATGAGATGCAGTCATTTGTGGATTGTTATGCGGGTTATCACCAGATCCTGATGGATGAAGAAGATGCAGAAAAGATCGCTTTCATCACGCCCTGGGGTGTATATCATTATCGAGTGATGCCTTTTGGTCTTAAGTATGCTGGTGCAACTTACATGAGGGCTATGACGACCATCTTTCACGATATGATTCACAATGAGATCGAGGTGTATGTGGATGATGTCATAATCAAGTCCCGCGAGAGTTCGGATCACTTGACTCACTTGAGGAAATTCTTTGATCGTCTACGCCGATACAATTTGAAGTTAAATCCTGCCAAATGTGCTTTTGGAGTGCCAGCTGGCAAGTTGTTGGGGATTTTATAGTCAGCAGAGGGGCATTGAGCTTGACCCTTCCAAGATCAAGGCGATCCAAGAATTACCTCCTTCGAAGACCAAGAAAGAGGTGATGAGTTTTTTGGAAGGTTGAACTACATCAGTCGGTTCATAGCTCAATCCACTGTGGTGTGTGAGCCCATCTTTAAGTTATTGAAAAAGATGTCTCTACCAAGTGGACCGGAGAATGTCAAACTGCTTTTGATGCCATCAAGAACTATTTGTCCAATCCACCGGTGTTGGTCCCTCCACGAGAAGGGATTTGATTATTGCTATATTTGTCAGTCTCGGATAACGCATTGGGATGCGTGCTTGGTCAACATGATGAGACTGGGAAGAAGGAGCGAGCCATTTATTACTTGAGCAGAAAGTTCACTCCATATAAGGCTCGTTACACTATTTTGGAGAGAACATGTTATGCTTTGACTTGGATTGGTCAAAAGTTGAGACATTATTTGTCTTCTTATACCACATACCTTATTTCCAGGATGGACCCGTTGAAGTATATTTTCCAGAAAGCAATGTCGACCGGGAAGTTGGCTAAATGGCAAATGCTTTTGAGTGAATTTGACATTGTGTATGTGACTCAGAAGGCGATAAAGGCACAAGCCTTGGCTGATCATCTTGCAGAGAATCCAGTTGATGAAGAGTATGAACCGCTCAAGACTTATTTCCCGATGAAGAAATAGCATTTGTGGGTGAGGATATTTCTGAAGCGTACCCTGGTTGGAGAGTGTTCTTTGATGGAGCGGCGAATCATCAAGGGAAAGGAATCGGAGCGGTCTTAATGTCAGAAACCGGTCAGCACTATCCTATGGCGGCTAAACTCCGATTTGAATGCACGAACAACATGGCTTAGTATGAAGCTTGCATCCTCAGTCTGAAGATGGCAATTGATATGAATGTTCACGAACTGCTGGTTATTGGAGATTCAGATTTGCTGATTCATCAAGTTCAAGAAGAATGGGCCGTAAAGAACCCAAAGATCACACCGTACGTGCAGTATATACAGAAGTTGTGCAAAAGATTTCGCAAGATTGAGTTCAGATACACTCCCAGGACACAAAATGAGTTGGCTGATGCTCTTGCCACCATCGCCTCAATGATTAAACATCCATATACAAGTTATATTGATCCAGTGGATATAAAGGTAAAAGAGCAGCCTGTCCATTGTTCGCATGTTGAAGCGGAACCAGATGATCTGCCTTGGTATTTTGACATCAAGAAGTATTTAGAGGACGGGAGTTATCCTGAGAATGCAACGTTCAACCAGAAGAAGTCGATACGCCGTATGGCCCTCAATTTCTTTGCAAGTGGGGAAATCCTTTTTAGGAGGACTCCAGATTTAGGTCTTCTCAGATGTGTTGATTCTAGTGAAGCTGCAAAGCTTCTGGAATCAGTACATGCCGGAGTTTGTGGTACTCACATGAATGGGCTCACTTTGGCAAGAAAGATCCTTCG
>NW_006238928.1:4435336-4446029 GCF_000226075.1 Solanum tuberosum
AACTCAACTGCCTATCGTCCCCAAATGAATGGAGCTGTAGAAGCCGCCAACAAGAATATAAAGAAGATTTTGAGGAAAATGATTGATAATCGCAGAGGTTGGCACGAGATGTTGCCATATGCTTTGTTGGGTTACCGAACGACT
Source organism: Solanum tuberosum (assembly GCF_000226075.1). Classification (NCBI taxonomy): domain Eukaryota; kingdom Viridiplantae; phylum Streptophyta; class Magnoliopsida; order Solanales; family Solanaceae; genus Solanum; species Solanum tuberosum. Next base: position 4,435,481 of record NW_006238928.1, read on the forward strand.
GTCAGGACATCAGTTGGAGCTACTCCATATTTGCTAGTATATGGAACAGAAGTAGTTATACCTGCAGAAGTTGAAATACCTTCATTGAGAATCATCCAAGAAGCTGAATTGAGTGATATTGAATTGGTCCGCAAACGGATTGATCAGTTAACGTTGATTGATGAGAAGAGAATGGTTGTTGTTTGTCATGGACAACTGTATCGACAGAGAATGATCCGTGCTTTCCACAAGAAAGTAAGAGCCAGAATATTCAAAATTGGTCAATTAGTTCTCAAACGAATTTTTCCTCATCAAGATGAGTATAAAGGGAAATTTGCACCAAATTGGCAAGGACCCTACATGGTTCGTAAAGTGTTGTCTGGAGGTGCTTTGGTCCTGGCGGAGATGGTTGGCACTGAATGGCCAAAATCGATCAACTCAGATGCTGTCAAGAGATACTATGCGTGAAGTTTCAATTTGTTTTCCTGTCATTTCCTCGTAATCGTTCCATTTGCTTGTAATCGCTTCGTTTAAAATTTTATCCCTTTTGTAATGAACTACGTCTGACCTGAGTTCTCAAGAATGAGATACGTATGTGGCCTATGTCGGCCTCGGTCACCCCTTTATCCCCTTTTAATATTTTCCTTGTATTTGAACTACGTTCAACCTAAATTCTCAAGAATGAGATACGTAGGCGGCCTATGTCGGCCTCGGTCGATTTATGTGTAATTTTCTTATTTTTTTTAATCCTTGAGGGGGAACTACGTTCGACCTAATTCCTGCCTCAACGAGATACGTAGGCGCCACAAGGGCTCGGTCATATCTCCCGTAAGATTTCTATTTTTCCTTTACAATAGAAACTGGGATAGAATTTTTGAGAGGGACTCAAAAATTCTCAAGAAGAAGATCTCTCCAACGAAGTCAAGACTGAAGTTACTTTGAGATTTGCAACTGGGACAAAAATTTTGAGGAGATCTAAAAAATTCTGTGATTTGTTCACCAACGGTTCGAGATAAACCAAGACAGTTAACTGGGACAGAAATTTTGAGGATGGCATCAAAATTTCAATAAGGTTCATCGGCAGTTTAGAGCAACTTTGAATACTTCCCAGCAAGTGATCATACAGATCTCCAAATATCAACTCCGAATGACGCATATTAAGCTTGACTTGACATGACACTTGACAGTGACCTTTTCCAAACATTATTTTTGAAAATCTATTTTTCCTTAAAAACTGTTCCCTCATCTTTCAATTATTTTTGCATAAAAATGTTTTGTCTTATCTATCAAGAAGCGGGAGATCGGTGAAATCAATCGGAGATAGCAAAACAAGGAGCAGACAACCGAAGAGATCAACACAGATCAATTCATTTTTAAACTAACAATTTTTCTGTGGATGCAGGTCTATAGGTTGCCTCAAAATCAACATATTCTTCCATTCAATGAATATAAAGAAGTCGAAAGGGCAAGGAGCTCCCCAAAATTGATAATTTTTCTGTGGATGCAAGAAATATTTTATGCTGCTTATATCAAAGATTTTGGAATATGAATAACATTGTTTCATTCAATTCCCAACAAGGCGAGGTCCATAATGAATATACAATTATGTTCAGAGATGGAATAAATTAAAACCTCGAAGAGAGAAATTTTATTTTGTTTTCCAGTAATTAAAGACACCTGGAGCACGTTTATCTGCATTATATTATCAGACATGATAATATTCTTACCCGGAGGGTAATTTATATCGTATTGTCGAATGAGACGATACCACTATTTCGAGGGTCATTTCATTTATATTATCGATTGAGACGATACCACTACCCGGAGAGTCATTTATATCGTATTGTCAAATGAGATGATACCACTACTCCGAGGGTCATTTTTATTGTATTGTCAATTCAGACGATACCGTCACCCAAAGAACAACCCAGAAGATCACCTATGTTGTTGGGTGAAGCATCATCTTCGTTCGGTATCAGGGAGGCATCAACAAAAGAATCATGCATCGCGGGAAAAAGATTCATGCATAGCAAGAGAAGGATTCATGTATTGCAAGAGAAGATTCATGCATCGCGGGAAAGAGATTCATGCATTGCAAGAAAAGAAAATCATGCATAGCAAGAGAAATAAGTCATGCATAACAAGAGAAGGAAGTCATGTATTGCAAGAGAAGGAAATCATGCATAACAAGAGAAGGAAGCCATGCATTGCAAGAGAAGGAAATCATGCATAGCAAGAGAAGAGTCATGCATCGCAGGAGAAGGAAGCCATACATCGCAAGAGAAAGATCCGTGCATCGTAGGAGAAGGAAGCCATGCATTGCGGGAGAGATTCATGCATAGCAAGAAGAAGAAGCCATGCATAGCAAGAGAAAAAGTCATGCATCGCGGGAAAAAGAGTCATGTATATCAAGAAAAGGATTCATGCATTGCAAGAGAAGATTCATGCATCGCAAGAAAAGAGATTCATGCATTGCAAGAAGGAGAAACCATGCATTGCAAGAATTCATACATCGCAAGAGAAGGATTCATACATAGCAAGAGAAGGAGTTATGCATCGCAAGAGAAAGATTTACCCATCACAAGAGAATCAACATCAACTGCATCATTTTCCTTTGCAGAGACAACATCAAGAGAACTATCAACATATTACATCTGCCTATTTTATTACTTTGACATCGAAAGAAGAGTACACTGAAGATTGTATTGCAAATATGAGACACAAGCTTTATTTACTTCACGTGAAACTCGATAGAGTTGACGTCAAATGTTCAAGGAGAACAATTAAGTGTCAACACGGTAAGAGACACTGTCCCCCATTTGAATTGCATTTTTTATGCTAATGAGTTTTATCTCAGTCCTTGTCGAGAGCATCCGAAAGGATGAATTCTCTAAAACAAACCACAGGTGCGGACGACATAAAAAAGGATGCAGCACAACGTGGAACTTTTCTTAGCAGCGAACTGAGACATAGTCCAAAGAGGAGTGCCAAACTCTTAGGACTCGAGCAGAGGAGCGACTTCCACCACAATCAAACCACACCCCTATCAGAAGGCATGTGGGTTTATATTTGGGTTTTTATTTAGGTTTCCTGGTTTCAATTTCGCATCCGGAAAGTTTTAGTCTCTATCGGAAGCAACTTTCCAATCTGAGTGACAATACCCAAGAGCTTTGGAAATTATGTCCAGGCAAGTTCTTAATTATGAGTGTGAAGCATGCCACATTCATGGCTAAGAGGTTGCAATTCTTTTTTTCGTACTCGACTTACTTTGTCGCTCTTCCCAAACCGAAGGATATCTTAGCTTAAGAGATTTCCTATTCAACTGATTGAGTCGAACTACAAGCAGTCTGATTCCCTAAATTGAGGGATATGTAGGCAGGATCGGTGTTGAAACTCGGCTGTATTCCAACATTCGCTCTCAAATCTTATTCCCAAACATTCCGGTCTCTTCATAATTCGATATCGGGACGACTTTCGAATTTTTTTCAAATAGTGCGTCAAATAAAGCGTATTGAACTACAAGTGGCCTGAATTCTCATATAACCTGAGATATGTAGAAGACCCATTTCCGGGGTACGACCATAATTCCTAAAGTCCGTACCAAGTCCCTTTTCTTTGGATGGAGGTGTGGTCGGTCAAAATTGGATTGGTCAATTTCATTTTCCTCGAATTTCTTGCATCAATCCAAGTAAAATGAGGGACAATTGTTGACACCCAATTTTGACCTTCCCCGATAAGAATTAATCATCGAGCTTCTTAAATTCCGAACGATTTGAAATAATTAATTTTATAAAAATCCAAAATAGGTTTCAAGATATTTTCAAGAATTTTATTCACTTTTATAATATTTGAAATATTTAAATGACAAATATGTTTTATATTTTTACGTATGTAACCAACACATTTTACAAATATTTAAAAACTATCTTGAAAAGATTCTAAATTTTTAAAGTTAAACGCTTTATTAATTTAATCTAGTTCGAATGATAGGTATGTCGTTGAATTAGTTATTTTTATTAAGTTAATTATTTTATTTTGCTAAGATTAAGAAGCTCACTAATTAAATTTTAATTCATCTTGTTTAACTTTGGCCGAATCGCCAATCAAATTCAAATCGGCTAAGTTTTTAACTTCATTCGGTTATAATTGTAATCTTATGTAATTGCAATTGTAGCCACTTCCTTGCTAATTTCTTCAAACCCTTTAAGGCACCAATTTTGGGTGCCTTCATCTATTTATTTCCAGCGATTTAGCTGGCCCAAACCTGCTTCTTCCAGCAGCCCACTCCTATTTATCCAATTCCCAGCCCAATGTTAACAACAAATACCCTACCCATAAAACAAAAGAAATACATTCCCAATAATAGCACACGTACACCAATATACAAATCCAACTCATTACAACCGACATCAATAATACATACAGACAGCAGTTGCGCGTACTAGACGATCCTTGTACAACGTCTTCTTCTCCAACGCTAACTCCAGCAACGCGTGGACGACACAAATGACCCTGTACGCGCCCTCTCTTCAACGACGTGTGAACATTGCTCCAACAACATCAATAATTTCATCAATTAGACGGAAAGCAATAGCGGCGTCAATATGCAGAAAGCGTACGCTGCGTTCTTTGTCTCCTTCCTCAGACGTCCCTATCCATTGTACAATCGCAGCAGCAAGCGATCTCTCCTTTCCCCTTTCAGAATGGGGTTGAAGAGCTCGGAAAAGGGTGTTTCCCTATTTTGGTGTAAGTTTTTAGAGGATTTGAATTTCAAAATGGGCCTCAATCTCATGGGATTTTCATCTCCTTCCCCCAAAAATCTACCCTAATTTCCCCTATATATATTCTATTCCTTCTTCATCAGTAAAAAAAAGGTTTTGGATGGAAATGAGAACTTCATTGTAATATAGCTACAACAAAATACATTCTTGAAATGGAGGGAACACTTAGTTTTGATCCGAGCGTCGTTACTTCATCTTGTTTTCCATTTTCCCCCCAAATTTCTTCCTTTAGATTTGAGATTCTGTCCAGGTTTCTGACTGGTCATTTGCGTTGGAGTGCTTGTGGTGGAAAAATCGAGGTGCTCACCTTTGCTCAGTTCGCTTCCCCGAAAAGGTAAACTCTATTTCGATCTTAACTCGTTCTTTTTTTTCTCTTTGGTCGATGATTTTTGCGAGCGGAAGGCCTCTGTCGACCCTCCTTTGTCCGTTTGAATGCTTCAGTTTCTCTTTAGGTTTACTACCGATGTGTGATAGAAGGACTGTATGTTACGAGTTGGTGTTTTAGTTAACTAAAGTGTGAAGTGCCTCTTTACATGTGGTTTAGGCCTAGAATGGCTTGTATAGCAATTTGGCTCATCTTTAAGTTTCATGTTCAGGGGTCTGTTTCTTTGTCGTTATTTTGTGCTCGTTAGTCGCTACTTGTTAGGTTGGCCGAAGTACTGTATGTTGTTGTTAGTTTAACCCCTATGTCTCTTTTCCCTCTTTTCCACATCTTTTGAGTTTATGGTCGGTATCTTTAAGTTTCTCTTGCGAATGTCGAAGAAAAGTTTTAATTCTGTTAAGGTTGTCCCATCATCTTTGAGTTTTCATTTCTTTTTTTCTTTAAAAGATTTTCAAATGGGTTAAATGCGTCGGACATTTCGTGTTTATGAGCGTTAGGCAAAAATCTCAAAGTTATTCAATATGGAGATCGAATAGATGTGACGGCTCGTTGTATTATGTCTTGTTTGAGTCCACTCTATGCTCTCATGCTGTTTGTCTTTGTAGGAAACTGATTTTGTCATCAAATCTGTTTTAAACTGAGTATCTGTTTCTTCTCGACTCTCTGTTTTCTTTTATATTGTTATGCATATAGACTTATGCTTCTTCTTCTGAAAAATAGCTCATATGTGTGGTTAATATATATGGTGTGGTTGGGTGCTGGTTCCAATAGCTCGGTTTCATCTATTTTTAACGTCTAGATGGTCTTTGCAACTTCTTTAAATTAAGTTTGTGTTTTCATTCAATTAAAATTTAGTCGAAAAAAAAAAGTGCTTATATTTGCAAGTTAGGTCAGTATAAAATCTGAGCTCCTTGTTTTACTTATCAAATTTAAATTTTGTTAGATTTTAGCTATTAAGGTTGTTTGGAGCATAATCCCTTTTGGGTGTTAATCTTTCATTATGTGGTATGAAGACCCTTCAATTCTGATATTAAGTTCATGTGGATTTGTTTGTTCATATTGTGCGCACATTCTTGACAGTTCATTTAATTACATATTAATTTGAGGATATATATACATGAAGGAATGGAGAATGGACCGAGGATAAACTAGAATTTGTTCATGATTGGCATGTCATACGTCCTACAGTGTCTGGTCTATGCTTTTAGTTTTGATTTCTTTGGTTTGAATGACACATGCGGTATAGTTTGGTCTTGAAAAAATTTAATAGTATTTGTGAATGGAAATTAAAACAACTTTTGTCCATTCTTTTCATTGTAGCTAGTAACGAGTAGTTTGCCAAGTCATTTGGTTCGTTTTATTATGATTTTGTCGTGCTGAATTATTAGTCACCTTAATGTTCATTTTATTTTATAGAAATGTGTTAGCTTTTCATCCCACACTAATATGATTTTATTTGTCTTTGTATGTGAAATATGCCCGAGTTCCTCATGAACTCCTATCTCCTTCCCTTGCATTTCGAGAGAGCCACCAAGGCTCAAACCATTTCCTTTTGAGTCGGCTAGTCTATTAAAAATTGACGAACAGGTCCCGAAAGAATATGCAACAGATTGGAGAGTCGAAAAATTGGGCCAAAGGCCCACTCTTTATTTCAAAATTGTATTTTGTTATTTTGGGCTTAAGCCCTTGTCATCTTGTTCATTATTATCTTGTTAGAAGTCTAGGACAGGTGAAAGAATTGGGCTTAAGGCCCAAAGAAAAATTATATATATTTTTTTTTATGTAGTTTTGTACGGGTACAGTTGATTCAAATTGGCCAAAGCCCCAAAACAAAATGGGCCAAAATACTAGCCCAGGCGGACAGGAAAACCAGATTTGGGCCCAAATCTCTTTCCTCCTTTGTCTTACTATGTTTATTTGTTTGTCAGTGTTTGCCGTTAATCTTAAGGTTGACAAATTCAAACCCCCGAACGACGCATATCTTGTTTTTTTAACAATTTAACTAAATCGGTCATCTCTTAACAAGAAACAATTTAACTAAATCGGTTATCTCTTAACAAGACTTAAAGGATAAGTTTACAAATTATTTCGCTTAGATGACATTTCAACATTTTGCTTTTCCCCCCTTGAAATGGTCCTAACTAATAAAATAGTTCAATTTTGAAATTCAAACTAAGTTAGAAACAATTTAGCCAAATAAGTAATTGCCGGATAACCGCATATTAGCGGGCATTTAGGGTGCTTTTAAACCCTTCCCGAAATGCTAATCGATTTTCTCAATTTTTCTTTAAAAATTAAGTGGCGACTCTAAACCAGTCTAAATAATATTTTCCAAATAAAACAAGAAGAAGACTATTACTTTCTTTTGCTAATTAAGAAATCAATTTTAAATTAAAAAAAATTAGTCATTATTGCCAAGTGTCAACAAAAGAAAAAAGGTCCAAGTTTTTTAATAAAAAAAATAAAAAATATATTATTTGGATCTATTCACGCGCTTAACATACGTGAGATCCACATTTATTGTCACATCCACATTTTGTGTTTAATAGGTAAACATTTTGTATATTTTAGGTGTTCAATAGGTACTAATGTTGGTTGAGGTGTCTAAATGAATTATACAGACAACTTTAAAGGGTTGTCGATGAATTAAGCCTTTTTATTTGCTAATCTCTTACTAATACATACATGAACTTGTAAAAAAAAGTGTGATGCGACATTTCATAATCAACACACATTGATTGTGAACTTGTGTATGATTATAAGTAATATTCTAACTTGGTGTCAGAAAGAGTTTTGACGATTTTGTTTCACTCTTCTGACATTTTATTTTATTTTATTTATAAAATAATATTTCTTTCGGTGACTTGTTACCTTTTCTGATTCTTTGGTATATTCATATTTTTGTTTATACTAAATTCCCTTGTGAATACTTACAAAGTAATAATCGTTTGGTGTGATGGATAAGGGGAGTTAATTCCAGGATAAATTTTAAGTACCTTTTATTTTGTTGTTTGGTTGCAAAGCTTGGGATAACTTATTTCAGGATTATGAATTAGTGCCGGGATAAGTTATCCCTCATATTTGGTGGTATAGTGATTCCGGGATAGCTTATCCCGGAATAAAATAGGTAAATTACAAATATATCCCTTTAAATCCTTTTTATACATCATTTTTCACATTTATGTATATTTACATTATTTTTAAGACCTTGTATAATAATATTTACTACTCCTTATTTTTATGATAATTATACATATTTTTCTATGAAAAAATTATACTATATAAATATAATTTTTATTTATGAATTTATTTGACTAATTCTTATGTTTATTTATTTTAATTTCTCATTAAAATTTTTCTTCTCTTTAATAAACTTAAGAGGGAAGTTCTATTTTTAAACTAAATAAGAAAAAAGTTATATTTTTAAATACACATGGTACTTATCATGGAAATACATAAACAAAAATATTTAAGTTAAATAAAATAAAAAATTTATTTTAAAAAATGAATTACTAAAGCTCGCAAAAGAAAAATTTAAAAAGTTTAAATAAAACGAAGGGTAATTTTGTAAACAAACAACTTGTTCTTAAAATTTATCAATATATATTATTTTGAATACAACAAACCAAACACTCAATAAGAAATAATCTCAGGACAACATATCCATCACAATTAATCCCAACATAACTTATCTCAACATAACTTATCCCATCATAACTCATATTCAAACCAAACGATCCTAAGAACTTTAAAGATTTATGGATAACTCCTTCTATACTTTGACATATTATGTTATTTGTTGAAGGAATGTAAGATGGTGGATCCAAACACCATCACACTAATAAATTAAGACATCAAATTTGAGTCATGATACACTATGATGATAAGATGTTGGGTTCAAGACCTACTAAATATGTCAATAAACTTTATTTTAAATTGAAAAGGTGCTTGATTCGAATCCCAATGCAATATATTGATGATATAATAATGATTGAACAAATTAATGTGCTCTTGACGAATTTTTTTGAAACATGTGATTTTGCTCCATTCTCTAAAATGAATGTGGTAGCAATATATAGTCAAGTCTAAAAGATGACAAAATGACTAATATATTACTCCCTCCGTCCACTATTGTTTGTCAGGTATACTAAAAATATTTGTCCAAAATTAAATGTCAATTTAAACAATCAAGAAACAATTAGTCACTTTTTCCAATTCTACCCTTAATAATTACCTAACTACTTGTTTAAAAAAATTGTCATTTTAAAGTTACAAGACTACTTTATGCAGTTTTCAAAAAGTAGAAATCATTTTAATAATGATTGATAGTAGGGTTATATTAGTCAAATTGCATCTTATTTTAAATTTTTCTTAAGAGTTGTGTGTGGACGGAGGGAGTAATTATATAATATAAATAATTAAAAAGTGAAATAGAGAGGAAATATTATTGGCGTATGGAGAAAAACTCAAGGACATGAAGAGAAGAAGGAATGGAGAGAATTTTTTCTTAAAAACAAAAGAATCCACAATTGAGATAATCCAATATTGTTTCTGAACCATAGTTACGTTCCTACTAACAACTGATGTAACATTCACAGGGTAATAAATATATGCATGACTACGCTATTCCCCATATATACCACCAAACTGAAACTAGAGCTACATCCCTTGTCTGACAAAAAAATCGAAATAAAATATGTGCACAACAAATCATGCCTCTTCTAAAGTCCCCACTTGATTCTGCACTGCAGCATGGACGTTCCAGAGAATGAAAACCATCATCTGATAATTTTGCCGATACTGTTTCATTAGGGATCTTTGTAAAGCTAAATCTATTTGTCCAGATTGGGATATGAAATTGGTGTTGTAAAAGGCAAAAGCATATTTAATTTGATGTAATTTGAATTTGAACCGCTTTTAGGCCGACCACATATATATACATCGATGGAATGCATTACATGTTATCTCCTGTATCCAGGTTAGTCAAAAATTACAGAAACAGAAAAAAGATGAAACAGACAGAATTAGTTTTAATCCGAGTCCACAGAAACCACTGTGTTTCCTTAAGAAATTTAATCCCCTCACTGTACCCGAGGTTGCAGATTAATTTCTCCCAAGATAAAACGGATTAACCTGTTAAAGAAGTAGCGGTACCTCAAACTTCAATAACTTCAGCGAACGCAAGAACAGCAACAAGAGCACACACAGACTCTGTCGATCGACAATTTTATTTATGAGAGAAAATGTATGCAGAGAGGAAAATTTTTCAGTGTTTGAAAAAATGAAAAAGACCTCTTATTTATAGCCATTTGCAGCAAGGAACGCGTCTGTTCAGACCCGTTTTTTCCAGAACATTGTGTCCTTTGGGAAAAGTAACGATTTTTCGGAAGGTAACGACTTTTCGGAA
>NW_006238928.1:4451493-4479850 GCF_000226075.1 Solanum tuberosum
CGACGACGGCGCGAGGGGGCACCTTCTTCTTAACCCTTTAAGAAGTAAAGGAAGTGTTTCCTAATATAAGGACAACAATTTCCTCTCTTCTACCGATATGGTAAAAATGACTATTCATTTGCACTTTTGCAATGACTTTTCATTTTCCCTCCAAAATTGGTTCCCCCATTTTCATTGGTTCTTCCACTTTCCATTTTCTCTTTTCATTTCCCATTCACTATTTCCCATTCATACCTTGCTAAACCCAACATTACATACATAAGAGGGACTGCAGGCACCGCTAGTGTGGTGTGCGTGGGCGTCCTGATGTAATCTTAGTTCTTCCTCCTTGGGACTTGGGATGGTGACAACTGACAAGATCTGGAAGAGGAATTGTTGGACCTTGCTTTCCTTAATTTGGGATTCCAATCAACCATATTCATCTTCACATTCATACTAAAATACAAAATCCAAATCAGGCAACTCAACAATACACTTCGGCATATATAGTAAGAACAAATAAAGCAATATGAACACTTCAAAGTAATGAATGGCATGGGCCATGGTATCATTTTTTTTACTCATCATCCAACACAGGATTGGTACAATAACATGCACCAATTGCTTTGTGGATAACATATACAGAGACATAGGCAGTGACGAGTTAATAACTTTGATGGTCACTTAACTATCAACTCTTTTCATAGAAAGTCGCTCAATTTTCATTTTCAACTCAAAAGTCACTCAACTATGATTTCTTTACATAGAAAGTCACTCAACCTATTTAATTATTTTTTCACTAAAATTTGCTGACATGGAATTTTTATTTTTAACCAAAATTTTAAGAATCAAATATATATCCATTTAAACGATTTAATGACCCGCCTCATTTAACCCGACCCACAAAAAATATAATATTAAAATTTTTATTTTACCATTAATTCCCTAAATTATTCTCTCTTGTTTCCTTCTTTCTCCAAGCGTTCTTCTTCTCGTTTCTTTTCCTTTTTAATTTCTCAATTTCAACCTCTTCTTCACATATCAATAATATATCAACCTCTCTGGTTTTTTTTTGAAGTTTCCATAACCTCTCCGTTCTCCCTAAGGATCAAATTATTGTTTTCCCAACTTCAAAAACAATAAAAATTATAACAATCTCTTGTTACGATTTCAACGGAAATTTCTAAGAGAGCAAAACTTTTTAAACTGCTATACATTATAAGAGGATTGCAAGATGTCCTGCTTTTGCTCTTTTCTATAATTAAGATGCTTCACTTATCAACGTCTATAAGAATCCGACATGAACAATTAAACGTAAGAAGTATTTCAACTATTTTTATTCAATATACACCCTTACCCAAGTATTGGCTCATATATTTGCAACTTCATTCGTCACTTTACAATATATTGCCTATAAATCACTATTCAACTGTCAAATGTCACTAAATAAGCAGCACCCAGCATGCAAACAATATTCTAAATCTGTTTCAAGAATGACCTGCTTGTAACCCAAATAACAAAAAATACTACTTATAAAATAACACTTATAACACTAAAGGAAAATAGACCTTAGCGAGGGGAAAATTGGTCGTTAAAAGTACTAATCCGCTATACACATGGTTTGGAGAAGGGCCCGATCACAAGGGCATATCAATGGGTGTATTGAAGGCTGTCCGGTATGCCCATAGCGCATCATCTAATTTTCTTTCCATGTCTGTCCTGTTGGCATTCACAGTCTTTGTCAATATGTACTTGATTTCCATGCAGGACACTTCTACTTGCCCACTTGTGTGCAAATGATATGGGTAGCTACTTTATGCTTCTTCACACCATATTTAGCCAACAAAGTTTTGAAGACTTGTTGCAAAAAAGTGACCCACATCACTAATAATCACCCTAGGCGTGCCAAACCTAGAGAAAATATTTCTCTTCAAGAATCCGTAACACTTTTTCCGTCATTAACAACTAATGCCAACACTTGTACCCATTTGGAGATGTAGTTAACCACCACCAATATATATTTTTCCCATAGGAGCTCACAAACGGCCCCATAATGTCAATGCCCTATACATAAAATAGTTCCACCTCTAAGATTGGAGTCATAGGCAACTCATGATGTCTTGATATTGCCCCATGTCTTTGGCATTTATCACAACTTTTCACTAGATCAAATGCATCTTAATGAATAGTGGCCCAATATTAACCACATTGGAGCACCTTCTAGTTAGTCACGATCCAAGGCTACCCCTAAATGTGACACGACGTACAAGTCTCCGAAGAGCCTCATACAAGCCTCATAGCATATCATAACATAAGATCATAGAAATGGAGCGGAATTTAAAACTTTTTACAATCGAAGTCTTTCATAAAATGAAATGAAAGTCTAGACATTGTCTCAACAAGCCATCTAATACAATTGAGAATCAATAAGGGTCACAACCCTTCACAACATAGTCTCAAAAGAGAATGTAAGAAAAAAAACTAGAAATGCATAAATCTCATCCTCGAACCATGAGGACTCATCAAAAGTGTGGAGAATGATCAATTTCAAGCTCTAACCAATAGGAGATCGCCTTAAGAACCGAACCCTACACTTGTAGAAAATGTAGGAAATATGGGTTAGTACAAAAATACACTAAGTATGATAGCCATGCACAAAAATCTTTAAAACATGCTAGACGAGACATTTTAGTTGAAACCATGCTATATACCAATTTTGAACATCATCTTTGAAATAGTTGGGGAATGTACTCATAAGACAACTCATGTACAATTCATCATAGCATGAAAATATCATCATAGTCAAAAGCATAACCTCCAATATAAACATAATGCATACCCCAATCATCACAAGACATAGTTCACATACATAGTTAAATACCAAGATCATCTCAGCATAATAGAACCATCACATAAGTAACCCTAAATTATACTTGTGCAATGCATAGATAAGATCCCATAATCTCATCTACACTAAGTACCACTTTTAGGCCACCATGCTCATACCTATCATGCTTTGATCTCATCCATAGTTAATACTCATAGACAAGGAAACATTCATGTTCATAGCTTATAACAAGGAAAATCACTCTTAGAAACAATCCATATCATACATGCATAAATTCATATATCATCATGACATAAGAAAACTACACCATAACCCTATTCAAAGCCTACTTGTGCAATGCATGAATGAAGTCACATACCCCCACTCACACTAAGTAGAGCTCCTTGAGAAGCATAAGTATAGTTCATGTTCATAATTCATATAAAGCATGCATTAACTCATAAATCATCATATCATATGTAACGACGCTATAAACAAATAAGAGAAGCTAGAGCCTAACGTGTGTGTGCTTGAGTTGGGAGTGAGGTTTCATGTTGTTTGATGTTGTCCCGAGCTATGGTTGAGGGGTTTAGGGGTTAAACGTCAATGTACGACTCCCCATGGACCACCCTAGGGGTCCTTGAGGAGGACCCTAAGCCTAACCCCCAAGACCCCTTGAAACCAAAGTGTTGCCAAGAACTTGGTGACCTACGGAAGGGGACCACGCCCCGTAGGTCCATCCATGCCCCGTGGATGGCATCCGTAGGTCATGGCCCCCAATGCAAGCCACATCCCCAGATGACGGAGGGACATTACGGTCCGTGACCCCATCCACGGTCCATGGATGGGGGTTTCGTGAACCATGCCTGCAATTTGGTTTAAACTCGGCCATTGTGGGGTTGAATTGGTAAATTCACCCCAAGTCCTAATAAGTGTTTGGACGGTTATTTTGGGTTTAGTTAGGTATTTTAAGAGTATTAAAAGTGTTAAATTATATTTTACATGCTATTATTTCAAAACCCCAACTACAAACTTCCCTTCCCCTCCAAAAGATCTCTCTCTAGAACCTCCATAGAAGGTGAAGACTCCAAGCTCCCAAGGTCAATTTCTTCAAGGTTTTCAAAGAATTTTCAAGGGGATTTCGTGGGAAGCAATAGCAAGGTATGGTAGTCTTGATCATTGTCTAATTTTCCATTCAATGAGCCAATTCAAAGGTGATTTCAAAGTATGAAAATCTAGGTTTTTCACTCAATCCCATGGGTTCTTTCATCAAATATTTTCAAATAGTTTCTAATGTTAAATTATGATTGTATTGGTGTTTAATTGATGATTTATAATGGAAATACTCTATATATGAACCCATGAATTCTCTCAATTCCTAAATTGTACCTTATGAAGTGGGTTGTTGATCATGAATGAATGTTTATGGATTATGTCTAGATTGATTTATATTGTTGAATTGTATCATTATACATGCCTTATTTGTAGTAAATTGTTGGTGTGTTGGTGACTCTTGATCATGGCCTTGGAAGGTCAAGTTACGGTCTAATTACATGTTGGATTAGAATTGTGCTAGAGATGTTGATCCACTTCAAAGGTGGAGGTGTTTATTTACTATGTATATTGTGGTATTAAATGGATGGATATATTCCTTATACCCTATATGTGGAGGTTATTGTATAATTATGATGTGAAATATATGTGTGATCTAAATAAATAAAGTTCAATGATAATGTTAATGATGATGAAGTACTATTTGAAGGCAATTCTCTATTGTACTTAAACGAATGTTAATGACTTGTTGTGAAAGGACTTTCTCACATTAATGGGGTTCTTAGTTGAAAGGCTATTCTCATCTTTGAATCTAGAGCTTTCAAATGAATGAATGAATGTTGGGTTGGGATGGATGCTCATCCGGGAATTGAGGTGGGGTATCTAGTAGAAATCCCTTGTCCCATAATGAACTAATGTAATGAATGTAATGTACTCCATGAGGAATAAGGCTAAGCACCGAGAGGATATGGCTTGAGATGGGTGCTCATCCGGGAGTTGAGGTGGGGTACTTAGTAGCAATCTCTTGAGATGGATGCTCATCCGTGAGTTGAGGCGGAGTATCTAGTAGCAATCTCCCTATCCCTTAAACTATGTGCCCATATATGTCTAGCTAGTGGATCCACTTAAGGCTAAATAAATGATGGTCCTACCTTAGGCAAGTAGGAATCCCTTATCCGGTGAGGGTGACACCGAGATTCCATGTCAAGCTCTCATGGTCTATGTCGGTTAAGGCTTAACCCCACAATAATGTTAATGAACTATGGCTTCTTAAGGATATACTACTTAGTGTGGATGGTGGTATGGGACACCATCTATGTATTACACAAGTAGGCATTTGAGGGAGGTCATGATGTGTTCCTTATAATGTTAATGAAATGAATGGGCTTTTATACTGACATTTATGAGAATGGTGATCTAATGTTTAATGAATGAAGGTGCTCTTAATGTAGTGAAGCTAATGAAGAATGTTGACTCGTATATGTTTAAATGTACGGATGCATTCTATACTTGGTTTGTATCATGAGTTACTTCCTTGTTATGACTTGTTGTATATGAATGTGCCTTGTCTATGGTGACTTCAAAGGAGTACTTAGTGTGAGTAGTAGTATGGGATGCTACTTGCACATTGCACAACTATGACTTAGAGTTGTCTTAGATGTTGGTCTTAATGTGATAATGAGATTCATGTGATGTTTATGTTCTTATATGCTTTATTGTGTAAAGGTGGAAAAGAGGAATGGTAAGTTCACTTTTGGAGATCTTAATGTGGTACCTTGGTGTGGATGGTGGTATGAGACGCTATCCATACATTGCACAAGGTATATCATAAGGGTTACTTGAGGTGAAGTCTTAAGGTGAAGGTAAAAGTTTACATGGGCTTTTGTTCAAAGGGTTAAAATGTGACTTGCATGTTGGTTGTGACTTATATTATGCCTCTTTTATCAATGTTCATGAAGTTTTACTAAAATGGCATATATCATGACTTTCAAACAAATGTCCTTTTGAGCATGTTTTTGCATGGCAATCATACTTAGTACTCTATGTGCTAACCCATATTTTCTTTAACTTTATGAAGTGTAGGGATTGTCACTCAATTTGATTCTTCCTAGTCAAGCTTGGAATAGAGTTCTCCAAGACATTTTGGGTATGTCCTAATAGATCGAGGACAAGGACTTTTAATGTTTCTAGTTCTTTCATGTTTTAGGACTATTATTAAGACTTCGATTGTAAAGGGCCGTAACCCTATTTTGTTAAAGGTTTTGTGTCTAAGATGGCCATGTGAGATATAAACTCCCGTTTGCATTTAAATGTTTTTGAATGATGGATTGTATGGTTTTTGAATAAAAAGTTTTAATTCCATACTATTTCGATTACCTATGCGATGAATGAATGCTATGAGGCTTGTATAAGACCCCTTCGGGATCGACTACGCCGTGTTGCTTCCGGGGTATAGTCTCGGGTCGTGACAAACATGGTATCAGAGCACAAGGTTTTGGGAATGGCCTTTAGGGTTGATGTCTCACAAGCCATGTCTAGTAGAGTCTTGTTCAACGGTGTGAGTCACGACATATTCATGAGCGAGAGGCTATTGGATGTTAGAAAGTTACACTTCTTTCATTATTCTTGAAGTCGTGCCTTAGAGTTTAGATCTATAAGTGTCCTTTTTCCTAATCCTTCTCTTGTGTTTATAGGATATGAATACAAGAAGGGCACAAATGGAGAATGTGAATGAAGAGGTTCCCCCTCAAGCTCCTCAAGACCCTCAAGATCCTAATGATGAATGGGTCATGTCTAATGTGGAGATAAGGGCGGCCTTCCAAACTTTGACCCAACTCATGACGGTTCAAACTCAAGCCGTCACCACTCAAGCTCAAGCCTTAACGGCCCAAGCTAACCGAGAAGTTAGACCCCGGGTAAACCCTAATGCAAGTACACCCGTTTCAAGAATTAGGGATTTCACAAGGATGAATCCCCCTACCTTCCATGGCTCTAAAGTGGATGAAGACCCACAAGGCTTTATAGATGAAGTGTTTTAAGTGGTGGATGCCATGTGAGTATCTTCTAGATAAAAGGCAGAACTAGCCGCCTACCTATTGAAAAACGTAGCTCAAGTGTGGTTTGAGCAATGGAGGGATGAGAGACCCGTGAGAGTGGGACCGGTGGATTGGGATCGCTTAAGACGGCCTTTCTTGATAGGTTTTTCCCTCTAGAGTTAAGGGAACAAAAGTTGGTGGAATTCATGAACCTCTATCAAAGGGGTATGAGTGTGAAGGAGTACTCTCTCAAGTTCACCTAACTATCCAAGTATGCTCCAACCTTGGTGGCAAATTGTAGTGCAAGGATGAATAAGTTTGTAATGGGGGTGTGCTTTTGGTCGAGGAAGAATGCCGTACGACAATGTCTAACCCTAAACCTCAAGGAGGGAATGGGTGTGGTTCTTCATTTGAAAGGTCTATTTGTGCCAAGTGTGGGAAGCAACATTTGGGTAAGTGCTTTGCCGATATGGATGGGTGCTTTGGGTGTGGAAAGAAGGGTCATAGGATGAGAGATTGCCCAACACTTTCGGCAAAAGGGAGAGAGGCCAAACAAGCTTCTCATGATGGCTCGGATCTTGATGTTCCAAAGAGAAATTGTTTCTATGTGCTTCAAGCTAACAAGGAAAAATGAGCTAATCCGGATGAAGGTACCAGTAAGTTATAGTTCCTTTTTGTGGTGATGAGATCCTTATGTTGTTTCATGATAACCTTAATTGGGTTTTCTCCTAAGTGGAGGATGGAATGATGAATAGTAAGGTTGTTGAGAGTGTTGATATCCTTATCTCTTTCCTTTTATTCCTATTCAAGCTTGAGACCAAGAGTTCCTTGTAGCTTATTTCATGTTTTGAAGTCTTGTGTGAATATGAGTTTCCATGGTCTCCTTATGTTATGCATGTTCTATTGAATTCATGTTTAAATGAGAAAATGAGTTTTCATGCTTTATGTTCGTCATGTTAAATATGCATCTATAATGAGTTGTCTATGTGTTTCATGAGGTGAAATTGTTGAACATGCCTAATTGTGCTTTTGAGAGTAATTGCATAATGTGCTTAATGATGTTGTGATGAGCATGATGTGATTTGGAGAAGGAAGTTCATCCAATGAAATGTGAAATGTTGAAGTTTTGGTGCATAATGAGTTTGTAGATGTAGTTCCTACCTTCTTGTTTGCATTGAGCCTTTTTGATGTGGAGTTGATGTTTCCTCCTATGGATTATGCATTATATTGATGTGTCATGATTGTGGGATGCTAGTCTTGAGTCGTTAACCCCTTAATGTGTTTAAAGTGTCATTCGAGGACAAATGTTTCTAAGTAGGGGATAATGTAACGACCCTAAAAACGAATAAGTGAAACTAGAGCCTAACGTGTGTGTGTTTGAGTTGGTATGAGGTTTGAGTGAGGTTTCATGTTGTTTGATGTTGTCCCGAGCTATGGTTGAGGGGTTTAGGGGTTAAACGTCAATGTACGACTCCCCATGGACCACCCTAGGGGTCCTTGAGGAGGACCCTAAGCCTAACCCCCAAGACCCCTTGAAACCAAAGTGTTGCCAAGAACTTGGTGACCTACGGAAGGGGACCACGCCCCGTAGGTCCATCTACGCCCCGTGGATGGCATCCGTAGGTCATGGCCCCCAAATGCATGCCACAGCCCCAGATGACGGAGGGACAATATGGTCCGTGACCCCATCCACGGTTCGTGGATGGGGGTTTCGTGAACCATGCCTGCAATCTGGTTTAAACTCGGCCATTGTGGGGTTGAATTGGTAAATTCACCCCAAGTCCTAATAAGTGTTTAGACGGTTATTTTGGGTTTAGTTAGGTATTTTAAGAGTATTAAAAGTGTTAAACTCTATTTTACATGCTATTATTTCAAAACCCCAACTATAAACGTCCCTTCCCTTCCAAAAGATCTCTCTCTAGAACCTCCATAGAAGGTGAAGACTCCAGGCTCCCAAGGTCAATTTCTTCAAGGTTTTCAAAGAATTTTCAAGGGGATTTCGTGGGAAGCAATAGCAAGGTATGGTAGTCTTGATCATTGTCTAATTTTCCATTCAAGGAGCCAATTCAAAGGTGATTTCAAAGTATGAAAATCTAGGTTTTTTACTCAATCTCATGGGTTCTTTCATCAAACATTTTCAAATAATTTCTAATGTTAATTTATGATTGTATTGGTGTTTAATTGATGATTTATAATGGAAATACTCTATAATTCTCTCAATTCCTAAATTGTACCTTATGAAGTGGGTTGTTGATCATGAATGAATGTTTATGGATTATGTCTAGATTGATTTATATTGTTGAATTGTATCATTTTATATGCCTTAATTGTAGTAAATTGTTGGTGTGTTGGTGACTCTTGATCATGGCCTTGGAAGGTCAAGTTATGGTCTAATTACATGTTGGATTAGAATTGTGCTAGAGGTGTTGATCCACTTGAAAGGTGGAGGTGTTTATTTACTATGTATATTGTGGTATTGAATGGATGGATATATTCCTTATACTCTATATGTGGAGGTTATTGTATAATTATGATGTGAAGCATGTGTGTGATCTAAATGAATGAAGTTAAATGATAATGTTAATGATCATGAAGTACTATTTGAAAGGCTATTCTCTATTGTACTTAAATGAATGATGAAATACTATTTGAAAGGCTATTCTCTATTGTACTTAAACGAATGTTAATGACTTGTTGTGAAAGGACTTTCTCACATTAATGGGGTTCTTAGGTGAAAAGCTATTCTCATCTTTGAATCTATGGGCTTTCCAATAAATGATTGAATGTTGGGTTGGGATGGATGCTCATCCGGGAGTTGAGGCGGGGTATCTAGTAGTAATCCTTTATCCCATAATGAACTAATGTAATGAATGTAATGTACTCCGTGGGGAATAATGCTAAGCATCGAGAGGATATGGCTTGAGATGGGTGCTCATTCGGGAGTTGAGGCGGGGTACTTAGTAGCAATCTCTTGAGATGGATGCTCATCCGTGAGTTGAGGCGGGATATCTAGTAGCAATCTTCCTATCCCTTAAACTATGTGCCCACATAGGTCTAGCTAGTGGATCCACTTAAGGCTAAACAAAAGATGGGGGTGACACCGAGATTCCATGTCAAGTTCTCATGGTCTATGTCGGTTAAGGCTTACCCCCACAATAATGTTAATGAACTGTGGCTTCTTAAAGATGCACTACCTAGTGTGGGTGGTGGTATGGGACGCCATATATGCATTGCACAAGTAGGCATACATTACCTAATCAAATTATCAACACTCAACCAACAAGTAATGCTCATCCCAGAAGCATTTGCCAACATCATGGAAAAACTTCTTCTTTTGTTGCAAATTCAGATCCTCCGTCATCAAGTCACTAACAAGATAATTTGAAAAGTTAGCAAACCAAGGTATACGATCAAGAGTGGTAGCTAATACCTTCTCATCTCGAATTGAGTCATCTATCTTAAGCTCATGATCCTCCCTTTTCTCTGCTCCGAGACAATTGATCAACTAGTTTCTCACAACCCTTTCTATCCTTGATTTCAAAGTTAAATTCCAGTAGCAAGAGGACCCATCTTTTCAGTCTTAGTTTCACATCTTTTTTCACCATTAAGTACCTCAATGCAGCATGGAAAATATGCACTATCACTTTTGTACCCAAAAGGTATGCTCTAAAATTCTCAAAGGCATACACAGTAGCTAGCAACTCGAGAAGAATTGGCATTGGGGACACATTAATAACTTATATTACTCTATACCCACTTAATTTATTTTTGGTTTATTTTCTAGGGTTGGGCTTTTAAAAAAGGAAAAGGTGTGGGGTCATGGGTCTCTTTGGCTTTTTTAAAATTTGAGGTATATTTGTGAATGTGGGGCCATGGGCTTGTTTATTATTTTTAAAACTTGGGGAAAATATATATGTCTACAAAAATATATTATAATATCTATACATTTTACATAATTTTATATTAAAATCTGAATTAAAATGTTAATAGCTATTAAAAAGGCACCTTTTCTGAAACATTGATCCGACGTTTCTTCTTCTCCAAGCGCAAGGGCTTTTCATCTTTCCCATACACTTCTCTAGCAGTGTAATCATCGCTTCTCTTCCCCATACACTTCTCTGGGATCTCCACTTCTCTTCCATTAACTTATACAAATTGTTCAACCATTTCATCGTCCTAAACGTCTCTCAAATCTTCATCTGTTTTATTCAATCGTCTTCCCCAAGTTCAAAGCTTTCATCTTTGGTAAGTTGAATCTTCTTTAATGGTGTTTTTTGGTAATTTTTAGTCGTATTTGGTTGTTTATTTTGTTATAGTAGTGTAATGATTTAATGATTCCTTTTTCTGGACTGTTTTTCTTCATGCTCTTGTTTAGGATGAATTTTTCGCCGTATTCCATGAATATTTGTGGTGTCTAATGACGTTTTTGTTTGAATATAAATATTTGACCCTATTTGGTTGCTTAATTTTTTTTAAAAAAATATGTTTATCTCACCTATTGATTTTGAAATTTTGACTAAATGTTGATCGACTTTAGTGGCGTTTCTGTCAATTGCATTGTTGATTTCTGTTGGATCTGATATTTATTTTGTATGTTTTATTGGAGGTTTACTCTGGTTATGGCTAAAATTAGAGGTGGGATTGTTAAACGATCTGTTCCTAAGCCTTCTAAAAATAAGAAAATAAAGGCTGAAGAAGTTTCAAGATCTTCAACAAAGAAAAAGTTGTAGTTGAAGAACCCTAATCTAACTCGAATTCTGATATGATGGTTGAAATTGACAACTATGAGGACAGTAGTTCCCAAGCTACTGATGATGTTGAGTCTAGTGAAGAAAACACAGAAAGTGGAGATGAGGAGAGTAGTAAATATAGCCGAGATACTGGAGATGAGGATGATGATCCTCTGTCCTTGCCAACTAGTGCAAGAGTGATCTCTGGTAAGTCCTTTAATCTAACTACATGTATGGATGCGTTAGGATCATTTCCATCCAAAATTTCTGTGAGAGCAAGAACAATGGTATAAATAAGAAAATGGATTAGCATATTTTTTGAATATTTTCATATTTGTATATATTTAAAAGATGTTATAAAATCCCTTCTGTAACACCTCGGTCTTCGAAAGAGCTAAGTCTAGAATGAACTAAATTAGAAAGAGCTCAATTGAGGTTTGTTCAAGTTACTCTTAAATTGTGAGTTTCCGATGAACTTCAAATGACCATAGCATTCAGCCCATGATGAGTAAGGTGGCCCATGAGATATCAAATTGAAGGTTGTTGAGTCCACTTTCCAACGCTGTCGAGTTTGCTAAATACCGAGTTTAAATGAGGGAGATATGCATGTTTGAGTTCAACATATCGTGTTAAGGAAATTCATCCAAATTAAGGAGGGGTATTTTGGTCTTTTCGTTACCCCACTAGGCATACAAATTTTGTTTACTCAATAAGGGCTCCAAGCTTATTAAAATAGGTTTTCACTCAAGTTTAAAGCTGTAACACCTTTTTATTAGAAAGAGTTAAATTTAGAAAGAACGAATTCGGAAAGAGTCAAATTGAGAACTTGGCAAGTTATGCTTAAGTTATGAGTTTTGGGTCAACTTCAAACGGCCATAACTTTCAGTACAGGATGAGTTAGGTGGCTCATACGATATCAAATGAAAGGTCTTTTAATCCTTATTCCAAAGCCACAGAGTTTGCTAAATTTTCTGTTTGCATGAGGGAGATAACCCTGTTTGAAGTCATCCTGTCCAGCTAAAGAAATTTACCCTAATTAATGTGGGGTATTTTGCTATTTTTCTTAACCCATCAACTTTAAACGTTTTTAGTAATATTTTGGGGATCTGAACTGATCTGGGTAAGTTTTTATAATCCTAAATACGCTTAGAGATTTAGAGAGAAGTTCAAGAGGAGAAAAGAAGAGAGGTTCAAGGCGTTCATCAAGATTCTCAAGATTTATTGAGGAATTTCTGCAAGGGTGTGATACCTAAGAGGTGTATGAGTTCTCATAGTGTTGAGTTCGTTTACCCACACGCCAATCATGCGATTTTATTTGTTATTTCATTCTTGAGGTTGAATGATTTGAGTTCTTGGTGAGTTTTCTTGAAGTTTAATTCTTCAAGCGTTTATGATGAGTTTGATGAGTTCTTGAGATAAATGTTATGTGTTTGAGGGTTGTTTTTGTGTAGATTCTCGTGTACTTGTATTGGATAATTGAATCTTAGGAAAATTTGAGGAAATCAATCGATTCTAGGCATATTAGAATCAGAAAACGAGAAGCAAATTTTGTCGGATTGACCTGGGGAAGGGTTGGCACGGCGTGCCAAAGATATGCCTGAAGTACTGGAATGGGGCACAAGCAGTGTCCCACATTTGAGTCTCAAAAGTTTAGGGGTTGGCACCCCGCGCCAGTAGTGTGCCTGGTTCGCCTGCCCCCACCCATTTTCCATCGTTCGCTTTGTCTCTGTTCTTTTAAAGTGTACCTTTACTCCTTTCTGATTCTTAGTTCTCTAAACTATATCTAAATATTGAAAGTCTTTCATAACATAAATTATACCCGTTAAATTCAGAATTAAAATTCAAGGTAGAGTTAGGAGTAAGGTCGTGAGAGTTTTTTCGAGTCATTTTGAGAAGTCTTTTACAATCTTTTAAAACTTGTTTTAAGACTTGAGTACTTGAGTATGAGGATGAGTATAGTTGAGTTTATTTTTGAAAAAGAATATATGAGAACTATGTATTCCCAGGAGTAAATCTTTTTACATTTAAAATGAGGGGAAACATTGATTTCCAAATCAGCTCATGAGAAGTTTTGTGTATTATCTCTTTTAAGAGAAATCTTTTTAGTAATAATCTCAAAGTTTGAGGATGATGAAATGTTTTTAAACATATGAGCTGAGTTATATTTTAGAGTAGTATTGAGCACCGATATAAGGATGAGTTCAAATAACTTCAAGTTCTCATAAACCATGTAGCCAACGTCGGTAGAAAGGGTCACACATTTAGGATGATTCTTTATTACTTTTTAGCATATCTTAGTGGATCCAATAATTTGAAGATGTCTAATACTCCGGCAAGGTATAGGGTTGTTCTGGAAGCGTTGGCAGATGTTGTATCATTAGATAGCTCATAGTGATGGTTGTTGGCTAAAGAATATCCCAAATTGAGTAATTTTTTATCTTTACATACAAGCTGAGTTATTATTGTATTTTTAAATACATAAAGTTGTTATCTACTATTTTAGAAGCTTTTTTTATTATGCAACTCTATTGTTTCTTTTATATTGAACTTATTTGAGTATTTCTAAGTTTGAGTACCTTCGAGTTAAGATTAGGTGTGTATGTTTCTTCGGTTCAAGCTCAAGCTTATGTCATGTATTAGATTTCCCCTTCCATGTTTGTACATTCCATGTACTGACGCCATTTGGCCTCCAACTTATATGATGTAGACACAGGTGATCAAAGTCACCAACGGGCACTACATTAATACCACTTGCAGTCCAATAGTTGTTTGGTGAGCCTCCTTTCTTTCGGAGGACCTGTCATTTATTTCTATTGTTTCAGTTTTGTTAAGATGATAGAAGGTCTTGTCCCGATATCCCTCATAGTATTAGAGGCTTCCTAGATAAATAGTAGTAGTTGAGAAGTCTATTTCATTTTCAGTTTCTAATGTTCTAGACTTGATTTGCCTCTTTTGCCAAGTTGATTGTTTTTTAAACTATTCTAAGTTTATCTATTTGAGATATTGAGTGTAATCCTTACATTGAGGTTTATTTGTTGCTGAGTAAGTCTTCCTCTCAGAGTTGAGCCAGACTAAGGAATCGCTTGGGGCCAACAATGGTTCTCAAGTGTCGGCAATGTCTAGAGTTTAGGCTCGATGCGTGATAAACATGGTATCGAGCATACAGTTCAAGTGCCCTAGGGTGTCTATGAAGTTGTGTGTGTACAGTCCTTCTTATCGATGTGAAGTGCGCCATATCTATAATTAGGAGGCTATGACATTTAGGAACTATCTCACTTCTTTCATACTTTTTTTGTATGATAGAGTTCAACTCTATAAAGTTTCTTTCTAATTTGTGTTTGCCGGTATATTTCAGATGATGCATCCACGAAGAGTTGTTCGAGGTTCTCCTACTAGAAGGAATGTTGATCCTTATGATCAACGGGTCCTCAAGGAATCTAGAAGTGCATTTAAAGGAAAGGTCATTAATGTTGAGTTCTGGGATGCTATACCGATGTTTAGTCAAGTTGTGACAAACCAAGCTGGGCAACAAAGAGGGAATCGACAAAATGTGACTGATACATCGAGAATTCGTGAGTTCTTGAGGATGAATCCTTTAGACTTCACTAGTTCAAGTAACACTGAGGATCCTGAAAAACTTTGTGCAGGAGTGTATCAAAGTGTATGAGGTGATGCATATTGCAGATGTTGAACGTAAGGAACTAGTTGTATACCAACTGAAGAGTGTTTCTAGGGTCTGGTACGATAATGGAAGAAGAGTAGAGCTTAGGGTGCACCAATTGTGAATTGGGATGTGTTCGAAGAGGCCTTCTTGGGGTGTTTCTTTCTCCGTGTGCCAAGAGAGGCATGGGTTAGGGAATTTATCACTCTTAAGAAGGAATCCATGAGTGTGCTTGAGTATAGTCTCAAGTTCACTCAATTGTCCCGTTATGCTCCGGAGATTGTTGCTGATATGAAGACTAGGATGAGCTTGTTTGTGTATGGGTTGTCTCATTTGTCAAAGCAAAGACGCTAAGATTGAGATATTAATAGGGGACATGGACATAGGAAGACTTATGAATCATCTGCAGCAGGTTGAGAAAGATAAGTTAAGAGATAGAGAAGAGTTCTGGGATAAGAAGGCTAAGCCAATAGGACATGAGTCCGGGAAGCCGAAGAGCAATGCGAACCGGCCATCTTTTCACCAAAAGCCTAATAGACATGCTTCATCATCTACTAGTGCACCTGCACCAAAGAACAAACTTCAGTTCAAGAATCAGAATTCTAAGAACTTCAAAGCTAGACTTGCATAATCTCAAGGTAGTGTGGAACAAGGAGGTAATTGGACTCATGCATGTGCTAAGTATGGTAGGAACCACCTAGGAGTGTGTCGTGATGGCTCCACTCTTTGCTTCCAGTGTGTTCAAAATGGTCACTTTATGAGAGAGTACCCTAAGACCAGACATGGTAATGGTAATGGAGGCAAAAGATCCAAATCTTCTTTAGTGGCTCCTCTATCAGAGCTGCACCTAGAGGAGCTACTTTATTGATGGGAGGAAGAGAAAATCGTCTGTATGCTATCACCAGTCGCCAAGAGAATTCTGATGCGTCTACAAATTGGACTCATTTAGGGCTATATTTTAATAGAAATTGTGTCCTCAAATGCTTATTTTATCTCAATAACTGATGAAAATCCTTAAGTTTCAGGTATTTGAGGATTGAAGAAAGCGTGGACACTACTACGCAAAAAGGAATGAAAAGGCTTAAAAGAACGAGAAAATGAAGGCCTGAGGATCGCCGAGTCCACTTGGCAAATCGCAGAAGGGTCTCACTTCGCCTTTTGTTCCAGTGTGCTGAGCCTGAAGGAAAGGATCAAGTCGGCGGAACAAGGTAGCAGTTGGCGCATCGCCGAGAAGTTTCGCGATGCATTACTATATCGCCTAATGACATAGAGCACGACGATCTCTAAGGATGGTGCAAGAAGGTGATGAACTACACTAAAGGGTGATTCCCCAAGTTGATCGGCGATTCCGACTAATGTCGCCGAATGATCCATCGCAGCACAGATTTTTGAAAACTATAAATACTCATTGAGAGTTATAGAGATAGATATCATTAGACAATATGAGATTCTAAATATAATTTTTAGTACTTTTATTTTTTGCGCTGAGTTTGAAAGTGTTTTAAAATTTGAAGAAGAAGAGGGTTTCATCTCTAAGGATATGGACTTAGGTCTCTTGGATTCTTCATTCTTGCCCTGTAAAAATAGTTAAATCTTCATACCCATTTGAATGCAAGCTCATTTAGGTATAATTTTCTATCTCTTGATATGTGGCTAAAAACCCCATTCTTGGGGTGTGATTTAGCAAATATGTGTTGATATTATTGGGTCTTTCTTGCTGATAGGTTAGAACTATTTTAATGGTGATTTTACCTAGTGGTTGTGGTTTAATTTAGTAGATTTTTAGTTGCAAATACAAAACCACCCATGCGTTTTCGGCTTGCGAGAGAGAGAGGTCGCGAAACTAAGACCACTAGACTGATGGCCTAAGGAGTGGGTCGACATGAGGTTCCACCCGAGGAGGGGTGGAGCCCCTAGTCCCATATCATAACACTCAGCTCGAGAGAGTGAGTGGGGTAAGGCGTAGGCTGGCCTTCATGCGGCAAATGGGTGTTCGAGAGGGAACTTATTTCCATCTAAAGCTTAGCCTAGTCACTATTATCTTGCAAATTTCCTATCGAAAGCATGTGCCCAATGATTTAAATCAATATATATTGCGGTGCAACCCTAAGAATCTCCTCTCATTCATAAATTTCTATGTTGTTTTTACTGTTTTTGCTATACTTGTGACAAAAACCCAATTTGATAATTGATACTTTTGTGTCACCCCCTTTAATTTAAAATGTTTTTAATCATTAATTGTTTAGCTACGACTAGTTAGAACTAATTTTATTTCTCTTTTAATTTCGGTAACCAGTCCATTGGTACTCGACCCCAACCCTTGGTTGAGTTATTATACTATTGCACGATCGTAGACACTTGCATTGAAAGTTGTGGCGCTGATCATGCAAACATCAAAATGGCGCCGCTGCCGGGGAATGGTGTTATTTGAGAATTATTAGTTAAGTAAAATCTTTGTTCTTCTTAGTCATAGTTTACTTACATTACTTTTAGTTTTGTGTTCCTCTAAGTTGTTGTATGCAGAAACCCTGAGCATGGATGAGGGAAGTGGTGGCAAGTTAACTGGGATGAACCAAGAAGTTGAGGGTGACTTCAAGTTGGCTACACTGGCAACTCAGCTAAACGACTTAGCCACCAAAATATCAAAGGTGGAAAACTAATGCGAAAGCCAAAGGGGCCACATACCTTCTTATGAGCAAGAAAGTTGTAGGAGCAATGAACATAAACGTATGGAGGACACATTAGTAATCATTCTCCAAAAACTTCATAAACACGATAGACTGCTTGAGGTAATGAAGGAAAGCGTGGAGGTACTGAATCAGATGTGTGGCTCCCACTCAAGATCAATCAAGTTGATTGAAAACCTATTGGACCACACATTGCCTCATCTCTACCCAAGCAGTAAAGGCAGGGTGCCTAGTGATACTAGGCCTAACCCCAGAGATGAAGTTTGACTAGTAGCTCACGTAGAGCCACGACGTTAAATAAGGCTCTTCTTGGGAGGCAACCCAAGGTTTTAAATGCTATTGTATGTCTTGGTAATAATATGTGTTGAATGAACAGGTTAAAGTGTGGAGGATATATGGAAATTACAGCTGGAGAACTAATAGTTTCATTTAGCAAAACGCCGAATTAGTCGGTAGTCTCGATGAAAACTATCGTTTGGATCTTCACTTAGACTGAAGGTCCTATATAACACAGCGAGGTAAATGACCACTCAGCGTGTCGCCGACTGTATCCGCGAGTGCGACTAATGCCGCCGAATGGTTGCCAACTGGATGGTTAATAATGGATAAAAGACCAAAATTTTGAAGTCCTTCACTTTCCCTCGCTCTAAATCTTCACAAATTTACACTAGGTAGTATTTTCAGTATTCTTATAGTTTACTAGTATTTTAGTTGAGTGATCTGTGCTCAGAGTTGGATTTCATTGCTGCCTAACTTTTCAATCAGATTTTAATCCGCACAGAAAGTTAGTGATCCGAACCCTGATTTTACTTTCGAATAGTTTGAACTCATTTGCAATGATCGTATCTTATTGATGTGTGCTGGGCCTCTCTAATAGGATAAAACCAATCACATGCCTATTTTAATTTGAAAATCTCACCTGTGGTGTTTGACTGTTGAATACTCATAACCTTTGGGCTTTGGGTCTTGATCTCATGTTGTTTTAATTGATTGGGTGAAGTTTGATTAGCCCACATTAGCGCTAACTGTCAAAAATTTGCTCAATAATAGAGAGGATGACACCACTTTTAAGAACAAATATCGTCAAATGGACAAATGCGACAAGTCCGGGAGAAACCTAAATATTCTGGGGTGATGGGTAGTATGGGTCTTGCTCGAATTTCCTTAGTTCATTCTTTGATTTTGCTTTCGGGGTTTGCGGGATTGAATTCGAAAAGATGGATTGAAAATGGGCTCGTTGGACCATTTGGCAAGCTGGTCGAGCTTGTCGAATCGTTCGGTGGTTCGCTTAATGTCTCCATCACGCCCTTGATATCAGGTCAACTTGGATAAGACAGTAAATATCGGCGAGAAGCCATGGGTCGCCGAATGCACTCGGCGACTCGCTGATCTACTTGGCGAGCTTTTCTGCAGTAGGTTACCTGTGATTCCATTTGTTTTCTTTCTTTAAATCTTCCAAACTCTTTTGCAGGTATGACTAAACCTAACAAAGTTGGTAGCAACACACCACCTCAACGCAAAGGAAAAGAAATCACAATTAATAAGGATGCAAATGCATCAAGACACGAGGCCATAAAAATTTCCACAACTAGTGGAAAAGGCAAGGGCAAAGACAAAATTGTTGAGCTATCAGATGCAAGTTCAGACAGTACTGGTTTTTACACCAATGACCCAACAACATATGACAGTGAGAGCATGGGTTCTAATTAAGATGCACTAATGGAGGCACAGAGGAATGAGTTACGATCTAAACAGATGAACGACCCAGCTCGGATCAGAAATCCTAGATCCACCACTCAGGCTTCTCCAGTTTTAAAGCAGGCAATAGTACTGGCACCTCCCGTACAAGCCCCCCTCTAAATCAATGAATAGATCAAAGTCTGAGGGGCTGAGAATGATTATTGAGGAAAAATGATTCTCCATAGATGGGGTGATCGATAAGTACCCTAGATAATACAGTGCCTGAAATATCACAAATTTTAGCTATTCACAAAACACCGTGGCTCTTACATACCAAGCTGAGTTAGAGAGTTTTACGATGCATACAGTGCATTGGTACCTGAAAGGAAGAGGTTAGTGTCATCTTTTAAAGCAGTTGACTACGTGGTTGTTAGAGGAAGGAATGTAGCTTGTAACAGTGAAGCTATCAACATAGCTTTAGGTATGTCCGATAAGATTAATGATCACTGCCAGAACTTTATCAGAACAAAGAGGATGGATGAAATGAAAAAGTGGTTATCCCCGCTGATCTCAAAAGATATTGCTCCAAAGTGACTAGTAGAAGGAGTTTCAATTGAAAAGAAAGATTTGACCGTAGCTACGAGATACTAGTTTGGGTTCATCAGCAGCACAATTATGCTATGACAGAATGAATCAATCCTTCCCCTTGCTAAGGCAGCCTATCTTGGATACATCATAGAGAAAACTAGGATAAACCTAGGGATGATAATTACTTCTGAGATCCATGTCCGTGCAAAGCAGCGCCAGACCTCTCTACCCTTCCTCGTATTAATCACTGCATTGTGCGAAAGAGCTCGGGTGCCTAGAGACGCAAATAAGGATGTGGAATTGGTTTCCACTGCCTCCACTAATATCTGAAATATCAAACCGAATATCTTAAGGTCCAAATGGGAAAGGAGCTGAAGAAAGTTGTAGCCACTGTTTCTATACATGAGGAGGCATCTTTGTCTACTCCGACCCTTTAGTCTCCAGGTATACCCACTCCTTCTCCTCATTCGCAGATTCCAGGTCCCTCTACTTCTGTGATGTCAGCCAAACCCACTACAGTGGTTGTATCCTGTGAAACAATCACTCAGGCATCCTTGATCCGAATGGGACAACTTGCTCACTCTGCTAATTTACGATTTGCCAACATAGAAAGCTCCATTCCAGGAATGATTCAGGCTCCCCTCGATGATGCTGTGACACCACTGAACACTACTATTGATGCTCTGGCGGCCAGGATAGGCGTATGTGAGCGTAACAAAGGAGCTACAAAAGAGGTGATAGGCTTAAAGACTGCTATTGCAGAGCTGAGGAAAGATATGGACTACCTAAAATCCACCGATGTGTCCATGATCTTTGGAACAGTGGAGATTCCAGACATGCCTAAGATGCCTCAGACCACCACTGGACATGGAGATAGAGAAAAGCAAATAGCCGATCTCGACTCAGAGGTAGAGACTGATGAACAGATGTTTGAGGGGCCCGCAACAGACGACATAGTCGAGACCAAAGAAATCATGATAGATACTGTCGTGCAAGCTTCCTCGGCGAAGGCCCGTTCTGCTAGATCCAGTGAAGCTGATCCTTCAAGAAGTCACACCGGGCACTGATTCCCAGACAGATATAGCGACTACTTACACAGGATCCCTTCCTTACCTCTTTCTCTGTTCTTTATTTACTTTAACTGTTGGATACTTATTACTTGCACTTGAGGACAAGCACATTTCATTGTGGTGGGTTGAGGTTCACCTTGTTTGCTTGATATGGATATTTGTGTTTTTGTGTACAGTTGCGTTGTCTATTTTTAATTATATTAAATACTGCTTTTTGTGGATGTTTGAGCTCATGGCTTCCTTTTGTTTTTTATAAAAATTATTTTGACCTTTCCAAAAAATTTTGCCACCTCTCGTGTGTTGAAAGTGGCTGTTCTTTTGCAAAATTTAAGTCTCAGTTCCGATCAATACTGATGACTTGAATATTGCTATCAATCGAACAAACATGAATACCCGGCTATGACGAGACCAAGTGAAGTTACATAGACAATATGTGTACTTTTTGCATCTCGTTGTGATTAGCCATTTATCGAATTGATTCTCTTGTAATGACCGTTGCACACTAGCGAAAGTGTGCAAACTTGTTTGACTTAAGTGTCAATGCCTTGTGTGATTAGCTTACTTTGAACCATGCATGAATAAACGTAGAATTTGCCCCATTAGTCTAATTAATTTATAAAGGTGTGCTCTTGAAATGATCTTAGGCAACTTTAAAGAGAGTGAGCCAAATTTGACATATACCTCTTTTGTGGCCTACCCGTGAGTGTGTGAAACTCTTTTGAACACCCTTTGAGCCTTACCCTTCTTTGGAAGAAAACTTGTGAAAGCCTAGACCTTTATTCAACCACTACCTATAATCCTCATGATTTTTTATTTAATGAATAACCAACTTAAGCCAAAAGCTTAAGTTGGGGGTGTGGTGAAAAGGAAAAGGAGAAGTCAAGAAGTGCAAGAAAAGTATACTCAACTCATGGTATTGAGAAAAAATGAAAACCTCCATATAAAAAAAAGAGAAAAAAAAAAGAATGAAAAAGAAGATTGTGGTATAAAAGTCCCAAAGAAATAGTGTTTCCAACCAATACATGGAGAGTGAATATAAGGATGACTTAAAAGCACTAGAGGAAAAAGTGATAAGGGAAGGTAAAAGGACGTTTTGAGAACACCACACCTCACGAGGATGAAGAAGTCACTGAGCCTAAATAACATACATTTGCACTCAGCCCCATTACAAGCCTTAGAAATGACCTTTTTGATCTTGAGTAAGCCAAATTAAAAGTCTATTCGAGCTGATAGATTTTATCGTGATTGTACCATTTCTTTTAATCACAAGGACACCATGGATGACTTACTTGAGTTAGATATGGTGGAATTTGATGTTATTCCAGGTATGGTTTAACTTTATGCTTGATATGCGTCATGTGATTGTAGAACTCGAGTAGTTAAGTTATCGTTTCCTAATGAGCCAGTTATTGAATGGATGAGTATTTCAGCAGTGCCTATGGGTAATTTTATTTAGTACCTTAAGGAAAGAAAGTTAGTTTCCAAGGGGTGCATCTATCACTTAGTCCGAGTTAATGATTCTATTGTTGAGACACCATCTATTCAGTGTAACACCCCATATTCTACGTGTACTAGTTCTCCGGTTTAAAATTCTCCCCAAAAGGATGCCCCTCTCGTACATCATGAAGAGATAGAGGAGAATGTTGATGTTGAGAATATTGAGAATGTTGAGGAGGTTGGACAGAGGAAGAGGTGTAGGCTGAGACTACTAGTGTTCCTCTCATCGACCTAGTGCTAGCTCAACAAACGAGGTCATTTTTGAAAGGATTGGCTGGTCCTTTAGTGCTTCCATTTATTCAAGCAACTCAAGCTCCTGCCAATCCCCCTATTACTATCACTACTCCCAAGGTGGGTGGAAACGTAGGTACTGATGCGTTCTACCGTCCTTTGTTGGGTTCTGTTATGAGTTGTAATGAGCATGAAATGTTGACTAAGTTTTTGAAGATAAAGCCTCATGTATTTCTTTGTTCTGAGAGTGAGGATGCTTATGAATTTATCTTAGACTGTTATGAGAGGCTTCATAAGTTGGGAATTGTCAATCTACATGGGGTTGAGTTCCTGACTTTTCAGCTTCAAGGTGAGGCCAACCAATGGTGGAGAGCTTATATGAAATGCTGATCTTCAGTTTTGTCTACACTTACTTGGACCCAGTTTCATGCTTTATTCTTAGAGTAATACGTGCCTAGAACTTTGAGAGATCGCAAGAAAGATGAGTTTATGGCTTTCGAAAAAGGTGGTAGTCTGTGGTTGCTTTTGAGGCCAGGTGTCATACATTTTCTAGATATGGTACACAGTTGGTGACTACTGAGGAAGCGATAATCCATTTATTTATTAAGGGACTAAATTCAGAGTTGTAGGTATTATCTGTTCACATGACCTCTGCAGGGAGAATCTTTAATGAGGTCAACGACTATGTTAACAAAGTGGAAGGGGTAAGGCAAGACGGTCAGGCTAAGGCAATGGATAAAAGGGACAAGAACTCAGGGAACTTTCAAGGTTCTTACTCCAGAGGATCAGGGAGGCCAACACCTACAACTAGGCCAATTCAGTCTGCCATGCCCACCTATATAGGTAATTACTCGGGAACTCCATCTCATATTTTCATTTAGGATAGCCAGGTGTCGCGCCATTAACAGGCAGCAGACCCTATTTGAATCGTACATGTTACAACTGTGGTGAACCTGGGCATATGAGGGGAGATTGTCCCCACCCTCGTGTGTTACTTTCTGCACAGCAGCATTCTAGAGCAGTGGTACCCGCAGACAATGGTAATAAATGTTGAGGGAATCCACAAGGTGGGAAAAGAGGTAATCAATAAAGACATGGAGGTAGAGGAAATTATAATGAAGGTGGGGATAACGTGCAACTAGGTAGGGAAGTGGCACGCCAAGATGATAGGGCTCAATGTTATGCCTTTCTGGTCAACAATGAGGCAAAGGCGTCTGACGCGATGATCACATATACTATTCTTGTATGTAACCGGATGGCTAATATGTTATTTTATTCGGGTTCTACTTATACCTATGTATTTGTGCGATTTCCCTCAGAATTTGCTATGATTTGTGATATACTTAATGTCCCTATCTATGTTACTACCCTAGTTGGAGAGTCAGTGATAGTCTCTCATGTCTATCGTGCTTGTCCTATTTTGTTAATGGGTTTTCAGACTTGGGTTGATTTGGTGATTTTTGATATGACTAATTTTGATATAATCTTAGGCAGGACTTGGTTGTTCCCCTATTATGATATGCTTAATTGTAATACTAAGTCTGTAACTCTAGAAATTTTGGGAAGGGAAAAATTAGAATGGGAAAGGGTGTACAAGCCTATGAAAACTAATATCATATACTTCATTCGGGCTAGGAAATTGATAGGGCAGGGTTGTTTGGCTTATTTGGCTCATATTAGGTATGTTGAGATTGATGATCCATCCATTGAGTCTATTCCTGTGGTGTCAAAATTTAGAAAAGTGTTTCCTAATGACTTGTTTGGTATGCCTCCGGATAGAGATATAGACTTCTGCATTGATTTAGAACCTTGCACTCGTTCCATTTCTATCTCTCCATATCGCATGGCCATAGCGGAAATACGAGAACTTAAAGCTGAAATCCAAGAGGTTCTTAATAAGGGATTTATTCATCCTGGTGCTTCTCCATGGGGTGCTCCAGTTTTGTTTGTTAGGAAAAAAGATTGTAGTATGAGAATGTGTATAGATTACCTGCAATTGAATAGGGTCACTATTCAAAACAAGTATCTTTTACCTCAAATAGATGATCTTTTTGACTAATTGCAAGATGCATCAGTTTTCTCTAAGATTGATCTAAGGTCTGGCTACTATCAATTGAAAATTCGGCTTGAGGATGCGCCCAAGATGGCCTTTAGAACTCGTTATGGGCACTATGAGATTTTAGTTAAGTCTTTTAGTTTGACCAATGCGCCTGACGCTTTCATGAGTTTAATGAATGGGGTGTCCAAGACATTTCTTTATTCATTCGTCATGGTCTTTATTGATGATAGCTTCGTCTATTCAAAAAGTGAGGAAGAGTATGCCGATCCTCTTTGTATAGTTCTGGGTGGTCTTGTGAAACAAAGGTTGTATGCTAAATTTTCTAAGTGTGAATTCTAGTTTACTTCGGTTGCATTTTTGGGACATGTAGTTTTAAAAGAAGGGGTAATGGTAGATCTTCAAAAGATTGAGGCGGCTAAGAATTGGGTTCGACCTAACTCTATGACGGAAGTTAGGAGTTTTGTGGGGCTCGCAAGCTATTATCGTCGATTTGTGAAGAACTTTGTTTCTATTGCTACTCAGTTGACTAATTTGACCAAAAAGGAGATACCATTTGAATGGACTGAAAAATGTGAGGAGAGCTTCCAAAAGAGCAAGACTCTCTTGACCACTGTCCCTATTCTAGCAGTACTGGTTGAAGGTAAATATTTTATTTTTTATTGTGATGCTACATATTCTTGTTTGGGTCTTGTGTTGATGCAGGATAGGAATGTTATAGCTTATGCCTCGCGTTAATTGAAGGTGCACGAGAGGAATTATCCAACACATGATTTGAAGTTTACAACTGTAGTACTTGCTCTTAAGATATGGCGGCATTACCTCTTTGGTGTTAAGTGTGAAGTATTTACTAATCATTGTAGTATGCATCACGTGTTCACTCAAAAGGATCTGAATTTGAGACAACGAAGGTGGATGGAGTTCCTTAAAGATTATGATGTCACCATTCAATACCATACATTTAAGGCTAATGTGGTGGCAGACGCTTTGAATCAAAAAGCGGTGAGTATGAGGAGCCTAGCTTGCTTGAGTGTAACCAAGCGACCTTTGGCTAAGGAAATTCAGACCTTAGTATCTAAGTTCATGCAATTGGGCATCTCAGAAAGAGGCGGGGTGTTATCTAGTATTGAAGTAAGGGCCACATTCATTAAGCAGGTCAAGGCCAAACAATTTGAGGATGAGAATTTTGAGGAGCTTAGAAAGAATACTGCGATTGGTAAGGCACAAGAGACCACTCTTGATACGGAAGGTGTAATTAGTTTCAAGGGGAGGATTTGTATTTCTCTAGTTGATGATTTGATTCAAAAGTTGTTGATAGAAGCCCATGGTTCGGGACATTCTATTAATCCGGGTGTGACCAAGATGTATCGAGACTTGAAGTGAATTTATTGGTGGCCGGGCATGAAGAAGGATAGAGTGAAGTTTGTGTCGAAGTGTCAAAATTGTCAACAAGTGAAGTATGAATACCCAAGGCCTGCAAGTTTGCTTCAAAGAATGCAAATTCCGGAATGGAAGTGCGAAAGGATAGTCATGGATTTTTTGGTTGGTCTTCCCAAGACATTGGGGAAGTTTGATTCTATTTGGGTGGTGGTTGATAGATTGACAAAGTTAGACCATTTTATTCCAGTAAGAATAGATTATAATGTTGAACAATTGGCTAAAGTAAATGTAAAAGAGATAGTGAGGTTGCATGGGGTACCCCTTTCTATAATCTCAGATCGTGGTACTAAGTTTACCTCCAAGTTTTGGAGGAAATCACATAATGAATTAGGCGCACAACTCACTTTTAGTACAACTTTTCATCCACAGACGGACGGGCAGTCATAGAGGACTATTCAAATGTTAGAAGATATGTTGA
The DNA here is from genome assembly GCF_000226075.1 of Solanum tuberosum. Taxonomy (NCBI): domain Eukaryota; kingdom Viridiplantae; phylum Streptophyta; class Magnoliopsida; order Solanales; family Solanaceae; genus Solanum; species Solanum tuberosum. The sequence continues at coordinate 4,478,446 of NW_006238928.1, forward strand.
GGGCATGTGTGATTGATTTTGGAGGACATTGGGATAAGTTCTTACCTTTGTGTGAGTTCTCCTATAATAATAGTTATCACTCTAGCATAGATATGTTACCATTTGAGGCGCTCTATGGGAGGGGATGTAGATCACCCATAGGATTGTTCAAGGCTGGAGATGTGAAACCTTTGGGGATTGATTTGGTAAAGGATGCTCAAGATAAGGTAAGGAGTATTCAAGCAAAGCTTAAAGCAGCCCATAGTAGACATAAAAAGTATGCTGTTTTTAAGGTAAGAGATATGGCGTTTCAAACTGGTGAGAATGTTCTTCTTAAGGTATCACCTATGAAAGGGGTGATGAGATTTTTCAAGAAGGGGAATCTAAGTCCGCGATACATTGGTCCCTTTGAGGTTCTTGAATGTGTAGGGCTGGTGGCTTATAGATTAGCTCTACCTCCTAATTTATCGGGAGTTCAACTGGTATTGCATATGTCCATGTTGAAGAGGTATCATGGCGATGAGAATTATATCATTAAGTGGGACTTAATCATGTTGGACAAAGACCTCCAATATGAGGTGGAACTGATTGCAATTCTCTATCGTGATGTGCGTAAGTAGAGGACAAAGGAGATTAAGTCTGTGATAGTTCAATGGAACCATCGTCCAGACATGCGAGACAAGAATCACCAATTGTTCATCGATTCAGGTACTACTTCATCCCTTGATTAGTCTATTTTTCCTAAGTTTGTCTCTCAGGAATGAGTGATGGGAAATCTGGTAACAATTGGGTGAATTATTTATGATTTTGATTTCATGGGTATTTGGATAAGTCGTTAAGGAAACAGTACGACTTTACGAAATTGAATTCTGGTGAGTAGAACTCCCAGAATGGATCTTAGCATGAACGGTATTTTCTGAGCATCGTTGGTTAAAGATGTGTTGTGAAATGAGGGTCTTGAAATTATTTAAATAGCTCACTGTTTCATGCAAGCCGCTTTGGCTGAGGTTGTGGTCGTTCAGGGGGTGCCGCTGTAGCGAGGTGAGGGCAGTTGTATCGGGCCAGACGCGACTAAAGTCGTAAAGAAACCCCAAAACGACTTTATTCTGAACTTTTTGGTTTTTAGAGCTAAGGAACGAACCCCAGGTGATTCTTGACAGTTTTCCACCATCCTAGAGGCTAAAGGTAAGCTTTTCACCCCTCAAATCCATATTTTGATCCGTAGAACGTAATCTAATGGGTGATTATCGATGGGGGAGGGTTTTGATCTAGATTCTATGGTGGAAACGACCGTATTTTGGGTGCTTGGGATCATGGGTATGATCTAGGTTCATATAATTGTTAGCAATTCAGGTAATTAGTGATTATTTATTGATTATCGTGTTATTATGATTGTTTGTAGACCAAGAACAAGCGGAATGAATCC
>NW_006238928.1:4480551-4498605 GCF_000226075.1 Solanum tuberosum
TGATTGTTTGTAGACCAAGAACAAGCAAAACGAATTCGGAAAAGGAAGGATCAAATTTCTTAGGGTTTCATGTTTGTTTCGAGGTAGGTGATGGTTGTGATTCTATAATTGTGTGATGCATATTTGTTCTTGCTTCATTATGATTCATATATGTATGTGAATGTTGCATTATTTGATCACACTCGTTGTAAATGATATAGATGGATAATGAATGCCATGAATCATGACTAAATTGTATAAACTTGAGAATATACTTGTGATTGTGATTGTGGTGTGTTGAATGGATCGGTTGCCACGTTCCGGCATAACTAACTTGGATCGGTTGCCACATTTCGGCATAGTTGTGGGATGGATTGCCACGTTTCGGCGTAAATATTGGATCAGGTACCACGTTCCGGTATGCTAACGGTTTGGGTTTTGGTTCCATGAGAGGACCAATGATTTGATATAATTGTGTATCTTGAGAAATGTGAAACTGTACGTTGTTCATAATTGTTCATGATATTGTATATGTTCGGTAAATGCATGTGATTATATTGTTGTATTGACTTATGTATTTTACATTTAGTGAGATAGCCACGTGATCCTAGCAGTACACTGTGGTTGTGTACTGATACTCCACTTGCTCTTTCTTGGTTGAGTACAGGGCATCTTCAATCGTCCATTGACAAACCTCATCTAGAAGATCAGTGATCGTTTCGAATTCAACGGCGAGCCAGTTCTTCCGGGCTGCCATGAGTTCTCTTTCCGTCTATGTCCACATTTTCGGACTTGGATTTGTTCTAGTTAGTATTAGTTCATTAGTTTGGGGTTGTATCCCTTCTTGTTTAGACTTATGGTTGAACTTTAGATGTTTTGGTACATTGACTTTCAGGTTCTAGGCATATCTCCCTCAATGTTAGTTTATTATTGTTAGATTTTGTTAGAGTTTATGGGAACTTTATTTATTTTCTTAGTATTTAACTTGCTTCCGTAACTTAAATGTCGTCGTTTTGGTTTAGCTGAATGGGTTGGGTTGTAGTAGTGGTTCTCCCACCAGAAAGGTAGTGTGAGTGCCAATCACGATGGTCTGAGTTGTGACACCTTATTTATTTCTATTGTTTAAGTTTTGTTTGGATGATCAGGGGTATTGTACCGACATTCCTCATAGTATTAGAGGCTTTAAAGATAGATAGTAGTAGTTGAGAAGTCTCTTTTTATTTTCATTTGTTGATGTTATAGAATTAAGTTGCCTCTTTTTGCCAATTGAATGTTTCTTTATATTGAGCTTTATTTATTGTTGAGTAAGTCTTCCCCTCAGAGTTGAGCCAGTCCAAGGATTTGCTTAGGGCTAGCAATAGTTCTCGAGTGTCGGCCATGTCCAGGGTGTAGGCTTGAGGAGTGACAAAAACTTTCAAGAAAAATAGGGCAATGTTCAATAGGGAAAAGAGGGGATTTAAATAAGTTCTTTTAGAATTTTGGGAAATCGCCAAGAACGTGGTTCTTTCAAGGTATGTAAGTTTTCATAGTGATGGGTTTGTTAACCCTCACGCCAATCATGAGTTGCAAATTTCGAATTCAACCATGAAATATAGAATATTTAGTTCTTGATTGAGTTCATTGAGGTTTCGTGCTTCATTCTTTAATAATGGAGTTTTATTCAGTTCTTGAGGAGAGGATCTTGCGAATGAGGGTTGTTCTTGAGATACTTTGAGTAGTTTTTTGTTTACTTGTATTGGGTTGATGAATCGAAGGGAGTTTTGAAGATAACAACCAATTCTAGGTGAATTAGGAAAAAACATTTGGGAGGATAAACTCGCCGGGATATTCAGGAAATTTCGTGGGGTAGAGCCCCAAGTGCTCTAGAGGGGATGGAATGGGGCACCAGTTGTACGCCTAAATTGAACCCCATTAGTTGGAGGCCTGGCTCGACGCGCCACCCCTATGCTCGGAGCGTTTGAACAGCCACGGTTAATCCTTTCTTTCTTTGATAAGAATCAATACGATGATTATAAAGCTCCTCATTCGAATGAATTTCAATGGGATCCAATGAGACCATTACCACTTTCTTTTTTGTTCTTCAATCCATACTTGTACCTTTTGAGTCGGGCTTTCATTCCCTTCTTAATACTAACAATCTAAACATTCATAAATCATTGGGAAATGCTTCATATATACTAATCATTTCTCTTAATTTTACCTTTCAAATAAAAGTAACTATTAAGAGAAAAGTTTGAGAAACTCTTTGAGTCACTTTGAGAAATCTTTTTCAATCTTTTTCAACATGAATTAAGACATGAGTAAATGAGTATGATGATTAGGAGAGTTGAGTTCATTTTTCAAAATTAGTATAAGGGTACTAAGTACTCCCTTTTTCAGCTGCACACTAGCATACTAACATATGGTGAGTTAGTTTAAATGCAGGCGTCAAACCATTTAGCCGGGTTGGGGGTTTGTGAAGTCAAGTATGTGATACGTTTAAATCTAAAATGAGAGAAACACTGATTTCTAAATGTGTTCGTGAGAAGTTTTGAGCATCATCTCTTTTAAGAGAAATCTTTTGAGTAATTATCTCAAATTGAGGAGGAGTAATGCTTTCTTCAAAACATATGAGCATGAGTTATATATATATATGATTGAAAGTATTATTGAGCACTGATTTGGGGATAAGTTGAGACAACTCGCAGTCCTCAAAAACCATGTGTGTCAACTTGGGTAAATGATCAGACTTTTTAAATGATTCCTTATTGCTTTTAACCATACTTAATTGAGGATGTCTTATATTCTCGCAAGGTATACCATAGTTCTGGCAGCGTGGGCGAGATGTTGTATTATCACATAACTAATAGTAATGGTTGTCAGTTAGAGAATCTGCCACATACGAATAAAGAGTTTATTACTGTATTTTTATATACAAAGAGTTATTATATACTATTTTAAAAGCTTTCTTATACTGCATCTTTGTTGGTCCATTTATAATGAATTGAGTTGAGCTGAGTATCCTTGAGTTGAGATGAGGTTAGTATGTTCTTTTTTTCAAATAGTTCAAGCTTATGTATGTGCTTTAGAGTTTCTCTTGCATGTTGTACATTCAATGTACTGATGCCATTTGTCTTGCATCTTTCATGATGCAGATACATCAACAGACGCTCCGTTCTTACCACTGCAGTTCAAGATTTATTTTCTTGAGCCTCATTGCTTTAAGAGGATTTCCCATTTACCTTTTAGTTTTGGTAGGATGTCGTGGGTCTTGTCGTGACTTTTATCACAGTGATTTAGAGGCTTCATATAGAGTAGTAGTTGGGGAGTATTTTTCTCATTTCTCTTATTGATGTTTTATATACTGTGAGTTGAACACTTATGTTCATTTGAGTATATTGAGTTGAATTATTTTAATTATGATATCCTTATGAGTTGAGTTGTTTTGAGCTTTCTATTTCAACTAAGTAAGTCTTCTTCTCAGTAAAAAGCTAGGCCAACGGTTCTTTTGGGGACCAGCAATGGTTCTTGACTGTCCGCCACATCCAGGGTGTAGGCTTTGGGCATGACACCTAAGTCAACCACTAGCCATAATCCAATCCCAATCGGTATAATCAAATTCCTCATCTTCTTCTGATGTTTCCATATCTTCATTTATTTTGAATGTTGATCATGAGTTGGCATATCAATGACATAACTAGGTACATCTTTGCTAGACTATGTGAGGTCAACATCAGATATTCTATTTTATTTTCCAATGTCATCGTCAGGGTCCCTAAAAATGTGTCTCCAATATTAGGGAAACTATATTCTTCTAAATCAAATGAATGAACTTGGACTTTTGTCCTTGCATAATTATCTTTCTCAATTTGATCCCCTACATAGAAAACTTAATGCACTTGAGATGCCAGTACAAAAGGATCTTCAGTACTACATAACTTGTTGAAGTATACCAGAGTTAATAAATATTCATCTATTTCATTACGAAACCAATAGAATTTACACAGCACAACGTAAAAATAACCCCAACAATCAATCTCAATGATATGTTGAATAACTTCATAATAGATAACCTCTCCGTCAATGAGGTTTTGGTCTCTTGCCTTAGCAAAACAATTTGTCGTTGCTGATAAAGTCAATCCATAATTTTGAGTATTGCCTTCCATTGGATATGATGATTCTCAGGGATAATATCCTATACTTCCAGCACTCGGAAGGTGAGACGCTCCTGTAGTTGTGGCTGAGGTTTAAGACACTATTGCTTTAGTACCCATATCATCAAATCCCAGATAAGATGCCACTGGAATGTTTCTATAAAGGTGTTGGTCCTAAAAACAGAGCAGTGGCTGACAAACTTTCTCCAGGTGGTCTAATAGGGCAACCCTATGTAGTAGTGGCTCAACTCCTTGATCACATGACTAAGACCAAAAATGAGAAAGAAAAGGACCAAAATTTGGCCAAACTGTTGACCCAACTGGATGTCTTGGCCAAAAACATCATGGAATTGGAAATAATGTACAAAAAGAAAGATATGTACATTCCCCCCTATAAGCGTAGAAATTCTAAAGAGTAGGAGGGTGGGCAGATAGAAGTGGTACTCTTACTCATTCATCACAAAGTTGAAGAACACGACAGAGTGTTGAAAGAGATAAGAGAGAATGTCTCGATGCTAAATAAGATGATTGCCTCTGATTCCATGTTGATTCAACTACTAGAGACCCAAATGGATCATCTGTCGTGTCATCTCTACCCAAGAAAAAAAAGGGTTTCCTAGTGATACTATGGCAAACCCTAAGAATAAGGTGTGAGTGGGGACTTGTGTCGTGCCCCGACGTTAACAAAGGCGCTGCTTGGGAGGCAACCCAAGTTTTTATTTGCTTTCTTTCTGTTTTTGGAATAATCATATGTTGATTGTGCAAGTAAAAAAGTGGAATGTGTTTGAAATATGCAGGTTGGCCAGCAAAATGTCCGGTCGGTGACTTGCCAAAGAGGTCTGCGAGCCCGACTTGGACCGCCGTTGGACTCAAGATACCAGAAGATGGAGTTTGTGAAACTCGGTGGACCCATGGACTAGTCGGTTGATAAGTCCACAAATTGGACTCATTTAGGGATTTATTTTAATAGAAATAGTGTCCTCAAATGCTTATTTTATCTCAATATCTAATGAAAACGCTTAAGTTTCAGGTATTTGGAGTTTTGGTGGAAGCATGGACACTTAGGCGCAAAAAGGAGCACAAAGGCTGAAAAGAACGTAAAAGTTGAAGCCTGATCTTTGCCAATCACATTTGGCAATTCGCCGAAGGGACGCACTCCGCCCTTTGTTCCAGTACGCGAAGCCCTGAACGAGAAGGATCAAAAAGGCGATGAAAGGAGCAGTCGGTGTTTTGCTGATTAGTTCTGTAAAGCAGAACTATATAGCCCAATGATCTAGAATGCACAGATGCTGAAGGCAAAGAACAAACGGCGATGAACTAGAAGAAGGGCGAATCTCCGAGTCATTCAGCGTTTGCGACTAACCTTGCTGAGCCATTCGCCAACACTATTTTCTGAAGTTTATAAATACTAAACTCTTTACTAGTTTTAGGTGTGGAACGTTAGAGTCCGAACATTATTGTAGTTTTTACACTTAGAATATTAGCTTGTTTATATTTTTCTCTCAAGTTTGGAGAGGGTTTTTGGGAGACTTTAAGAAAGGCGTTCATCTTCCCCAAATTGGAAGTGGTCTTCTCTATTCTTCTTCCTTTGCTTAAATCAAGGTTTAATTTCTTATACCCATTTGATTTCATTTTCATTCTAGGTATAATTGCTTATTTCTTGATGTGTGGCTAAAAACCGCCATTCTTGGGGTAATATTTAGCAAATATGTGTTGATATTATTGTTGGGTCTTGCTTGCTGATAGGTTAGATGTAGTTTAATGGTGATTTCACCTAGTGGTTGTGGTTTAATCTAAAGGGTTTGTAGTTGCAAATACAAAGCCAGGGTCTTGCTTGCTGATAGGTTAGATATATTTTAATGGTGACTTCACCTAGTGGTTGTGGTTTAATTTAATGGGTTTGTAGTTGCAAATACAAAACCACCCATGTGTTTAAGGATTGCGAGAGAGAGAGGTCACGAAACCAAGATCGCTAGACTAATGGCCTAAGGGGTGAGTCAACATGAGGTTCAGCCCGAGAGGGTGAGCCCTAGGCGTAGGCTAGCCTTCATGCGGTAAGTGGCTGTCCCACAGAAACCTATTTGAAATGGGATAAGTTGCTCGAGAGAGAAGTTATTTCCATATAAAGCTTAGCCTAGTCACTATTATCTATCAAATTTTCTATCAAAAGCATGTACCCAACGATTTGTATCAATATGTATTGCGGTCACACCCCAAGAATTCTCCCCATACTTGATTTTTCTCTTTATTTTCGTTATTTTTACTATACTTGTGACAAACCCCATTTGATATTTGACACTTTTGTATCACCCACTTGAATTTACTTTGTTTTTATTCGAAAATTTCTTTTAAACTACAACTAATTAGAAGGAAATTCTAGTTTAACTATTACTTTCACTACCACTACCTTGGGACACGACCCCAACCCTTGGTTGGGTTACTATATTATCGATGATCTTAGACAGTCGAACCGTAGGTTAGTGTCGTTGGTCACGATAAGCATCAAAATGGTGCCTCTGCCGGTGATTGGTGTTACGTGAAGATGTAGTTCTCCTAGAGTTTTTGTTCTTTTTAGTGTAGTTTTTACTAATTTTACTTTTTGTTTTGTTTTTCTTTGTTTATTATTTGTGTATGTAGGTCCTCTAAGCATGGCAGAGGGAGTGGGTGGCAAGCCAGTTGAGACAGATCAAGAAGTCGAGGGTGACTTTAAGATATCTGCACTGGTATCTCAACTAAATGACTTGACCACCAAAATATCTGAGGTGGAAAACCAGTGCAAACGCCAAGGGAGGTACATACCTCCTTATGCGCGGAAGAAGTCCAGAGAAGATGAGAAAATACGTGTTGAGGACACACTTCAAATCATTCTCCAAAAGATCACCGATAAAGATTTAGTGTTGGACGAAATGAGAGAGAATGTTGAATCGTTGAATCAATTGATTGGATCTCATTCAAGATCAATCCAGCACATCATATCACTCCTAATGTTTGCAATGCCTCTGCTCCATCCAAATGATATATTGGGGTAACCTAGTGACACTAGGACTACCTCCAATAACAGAGAGTGAGGCAGGACCTACGTCGAGCCATGATATTAAATAAGGTTCTTCTTGGGAGGAAACCCAAGGTCGTAAATGTAGGATTTTACTTTTATAAGTAATGGTGTGTCAATGTGGCAAGTTAAAAATGAGATAAGTTTGGAAAATTTCAAGTTGGCGAGCAACAGGTCCATTCAGCGATTCGCCTAATAGGTTGGCAAGCTTGACTGAATCCACCGTTGGGCTCAATGCTAGTGCATTGTAGAGCCTGTAAAACTCGGGGAACTCAAAAAGCAGTTCGACGCATCGCCAACATGTTCGGCAATCACTATGCAGACCGTCAATTTCTCCCCAAGAAAATTGAAGATTCTGAAGAAAGGACGAGATAAAAGACCCCTTGGTGCTTCGCTGAGTGGTTCGGTGAGTGTGACTAACGTCGTCGAATGGACAAGAACTGAAAAGTTATATAAACGCCAAAGGTCAAATTTTGGATCTCTCACTTTCCCTCATTTAAAACTCTCCAAAATTAGACCAAATCTTGGAAATTTTGCACTCATTTGCAATTATAGTATCAGGATGACGTGTGTTGGGCCTCTCTGATAGAAATAGGTTGCTATGATGCTATTTTCAATTCGTAAATTTTGCCTAAAATGCCTTAGTGTTTGCTCTTTGAATTGATTGATCTTGAAAAGGTGTTGCATATTAGTTGTTAGGTTGATTGGGTGAAGTTCAAGTAGCCCACATTTGCGCTAAATAACTAAAATTGCTAGATGAAGGAATGGGTGACAACATTCTTAAGGGAAATTGTAGTTTAATGGCCAATTTTGGCAAACGGGAAGAAGTCTGACTACTCTGGGGTGATGGGAAGTACGGGTTTTAGGTGAATTTTGTGGGTGCATGCTTTAATTCTGCTTTTGAAGATTGTAAAGTTGGTTTCGAAAGTTAGGTTGAAAAATGGGCACGTTGTGTCATTCGACGAGTTGGCTTGAACTTGTCGAACGAATTGGCGGTTTGCCACTAGTTGTAGACCGCCCTTAATCCATGTTTTCCGTGCTATAAGATCTGTAACTTTCGGCAAACACATTCGTGATCGCTGAAAGTAATCGGCGATTCGCTGATAGGACATTGGATCGCCCATTGCATGCTCATTTTCCGTCATTCACTGTATCTTTCGGCGGACAACTTTGCCATCGCCAAAAGAAGTCGGCTACTCGCCAAGTTGACTTTTCCATCGCCAATTTGCCCTGGTTGCAAGCTAATGCACTTGGTGAGCTCGACCTTGATCGCCTAAGAGGTTTGGCGAATTGCAGAGTGGAACGGCGAACCTGTCTGCAACAATTTTTTGTGTTTAAATTTGATTTCTTTTTTGACTAATCATAAGACTATTGCAGGTATGGTACGCACCAACTCCAACATGCAACTCCAGAAGAAAGCAGCACCAGTCATTCGTATTATTGAAGGAGGCTCAAATCATTCGAAGAAGGGAGGGGAAAATCTCCAGCAAGGTAAAGGAAAAAAGAAGAAAAGCATAGCAAAAAAAAGAGTAGTTGCTGAGGCCAGCACTAATTTGGATAAGCTTGAATATGACCAACCATTGATTCTACGACAGAGCAGTCTCAGAAATCTGCCTCAATCCTCACCCACCAGAGTTTCATCATATGTTGCCATCTCCACCAAGGTTACTTCAGCCACAGCTCCCCCGGAGCAAATTCCAGAGCTAGCACAGGCACCTCCAATGGCTCCTACACCTCCTATCATTCCTCAACCTAGGATGCTTAATAGGTTAAAGGATGATGGGGTCCGAACCATGATAGAAGAGAAGCTCTTTCCTCCTCTTCACAGGATTCAGGTGCTTCTTCTTTTAGCTAGCCGATCAAGTTCACTCAAGGTATGATCCTGAAGATGGAGCGTCTAGCCCAATCAGCCGAGGCACGGGAATCCAGACTTGACAAGTCAGTCTGAGTGATAATTGAGAGAGCTATAGCTGCTGCACTTGCCCCTATCTAGACCTCTATCGATGCTTTGACCTTGAGGGTTACAACATGTGAGCGCAGACAGGGGAGGTCATCTGAGGTACCGGCTTTACAAGCCGATGTTGCTGGTCTGCAGAGGGACGTAGACTATCTAAAATTTGTTGACTTCAATGACTTGATGTGAACCATTGAGGACCAGGATGCACCTAGAGAGGCAACAACTGCAGATACAAATGTTGAGACTGATGAGGAACTGACAGCAACACAGGAGGAGCAAAACATCTTTGGGAACCTATTAGATCTGGTAGGGACAGTTGTGCACCTGGTGATCCAGGCATCGCATGCTGAGACGTCCACAACAGCCCCTACAGGACTTGGTACTGTTGCTCTTGATGTGACTACGCCGGGCACTGATGTCCAGATACAGACTGCAGGTCAGAGTTCTGATGCCCCGACAGGAGGAGAGGCTCATAGACAAGATTTCTCTTTACCTCTCTCCTTGCCTTGCTTTGATTTTATTTTTAAATACTATTACTCGCATTTGAGGACAAACACATTTCTTTTGTGGTGGGGTGAGGCTCACCTTGTTTGCTTATTTTGAATGATGTTTTCTGTAGATATTTGGGTTTTCTCTTGGTAATTGTGTTTTTAATACTACTTTATGATTGTTTCATCTTATGGCTCTCTTTTGGGTTTAATTGAAAGAAAATTTTGACCCTTCCGAAAAATTTTCATCTTTCAAATATTTTTGCCACCTCTTGTGTTGAAAGCGGTTGTTCTTGTACAAATTCAAGTCTCGGTTTCGATCAATACTGATGACTTGAATAGTGCTCTCAATCGAACAAACATTTATGTGCGGCTACAACGAGAACAAATGAAGTTGCATAGACATTATGTAAACTCTTTGCATCTCGTTGTGATTAGCCATTTCTCAAATTGATTCTCTTGTAATGACCGTTGCACACAAGAGAAAGTGTGTAGTCTTGTTTGACCTAAATGTCGATGCCTTGTGTGATGAGCTTACTTTGAACCTTGCATGAATAAACCTAGAATTTACCCCATTAGTCTGATTGATTTAGTAAGGTGTGCTCTTGAGATGATCTTAGGTAACTTTGGAAGAGTGTGAGCCAACTTGACATATACCTCTTTTGTGGCCTATCCGTGAACGTGTGAAACTCTCTGGAACACCCTTTGAGCTTTACCTTTCTTTGAAAGAACCTTGATGAACCCTAGACCTTACTTGATCCACTACCTATAATGTTCTTGATTTGTGGTTTAGTGAATAGCCAACTTAGGCCAAAATCCTAAGTTGGGGGTGTGGTGAAAAAGGAAAAGGAGAAGTCAAGAAGTGCAAGAAAAGTCTCCCTTAACCCATGGTGTTGCGGAAAAATGGAAACTCTTCATATAAAAATTAAAAGAAAAGAAAAGAATGAAAAAGAAATGTTGTAAAATAAAATTTAAAAAGAAATTCGGTTTCCAAGCAATCAATGGAGGTGAATAAAAATATGACTTAGAAGCACTAGAAAAATAATTGATAAAGGAAAAGAAGGGGATGCCTTGAGAATACCACATCTTATGAGGAAAAAGTCACTGAGACTAAATGACCATACCTTTGCACTCAAACTCATTACAAGCCTTAGAAAGACGTTTTTTTATCTTGAGTGAGCTGAACCAAAGATCGATTGGAAAATAAGGGCAAACGTATGGGTGAAAACAAGCATTGTATTCCTCTTTTTGAGTGTAAGCATTGCATTTGATTCCTGATGTTAAATTTATTAGCCTCTGTGTGTGAATATGGAATCATTATTTGTGTGAGGGCATTTAGATACTTTCGTTGAGCTTGAACTTGCCTAGAACAAGCTCTCAACAATGGACCTTGTTCTTGACCCAAGATTCAAGCTCTAACTTCATCAAAGGGGGGTTTTCTAGAGAGAGAAATATTCTATGGAGAGGATGAATGGTTTTTTTATTCTAGGGAGAATTGATTTAAATGAGGTAAAATTAGGTCTAATACTTTCGTTGAGCTTGAACTTGCATTAGTAGAAAGTATTGTGAGCATGAGAATATTTGGTAATGGTGTGTCAGAACTTGAATCTTTTAGTACACAATTGAATCTTAGCATAAATAGTTTGAAGTCTTGTTGTATACATTCAGGATTGAGTCTTGTGTAGCACAATTTTAGACATCCTATTTGAACTGCTGAACTTGAGTTTTACTTGAGGACAAACAAAATTTTAAGTTGGGGGTGTTGATGACTCTCCAAATTGGACTCATTTAGGGCTTTATTTGAATTGAAATAGTGTCCTCATATGCTTATTTTATCTCAATATCTGATGAAAACAAATTTTACTGGAAGTATGGACACTTAGGCACAAAAATGAGCAAAAAGGCTGAAAAGAACATAAAAGCTGAAGCCTGAGCTTTGCCAATCACACTTGCTGATTCGCCGAAGGGACGCACTCCGCCCTTTGTTCCAGTACGCGAAGCCCTGAACGAGAAGGATAAAAAAGGTGATGAAAGGAGCAGTTGTTTTTTCGCCGATCAGTTCCGTGAAGCAAAAGTGTACCGCCCAATGATCCATAATGCAAAGATGTTGAAGGGAAAGCACAAATGGCGATGTACTAGAAGAAGGGCGAATCACCGAGTCTTTCGGCGTTCGTGACTAATCTTGTCTAGCGATCCGCCAACACTATTTTCTGAAGTGTATAAATACTAAACTCTTTACTAGTTTTAGGTGTGGATCATTAGTGTCCAAATATTATTGTAGTTTCTACACTTAAAATATTAACTTGTTCATATTTTTCTCTCAAGTTTGGAGAGGGTTTTTGGGAGACTTGAAGAAATGAGTTCATCTTCCCCAATTTGGAAGTGGGTCTTCTCTATTCTTCTTCTTTTTCTTAAATCAATGTTTAATTTCATATACCCATTTGATTTCATTATCATTTTAGGTGTAAATGCTTATTTCTCTATGTGTGGCTAAAACCCCCCATTCTTGGGGGGGGATTTAGCAAATATGTGTTGATATTATTGTTGGGTCTTGCTTGATGATAGGTTAGATGTATTTTAATGGTGACTTCACCTAGTGGTTGTTGTTTAATTTAATGGGTTTGTAGTTACAAATACAAAACCACCCATGTGTTTTTTGGCTTGCGAGAGAGAGAGGTCGCGAAACCAAGACCGTTATACAGATGGTCTAAGGAGTGGATTGACATGAAGCTCTTCCCGAGAGGGTGAGCCATAGTCCCATATCCTAACACTCAGCTCGAGAGAGTAAGTGGGGTAAGGCATAGGCTAGCCTTCATGCGGCAAGTGGGTGTCCGAGAGTAACCCATTTGAAATGGGGTAAGTTACTCGAGAGACAACTTATTTCCATATAAAGCTTAGCCTATTCACTATTATCTTGCAAATTTTCTATCAAAAGCATGTACCCAACGATTTGTATCAATATGTATTACGGTCACACCCCAAGAACTTATCCCCATACTTGATTTTTTTATCTTTATTTTCGTTATTTTTACTATACTTGTGACAAATCCCCTTTTATATTTGACACTTTTGTGTTACCCACTTGAATTTACTTCATTTTTATTCAAAAATTTCTTTTAAACTACAACTAATTAGAAGGAAATTCTAGTTTAACTACTATTTTACCACTCCCTCGGGACACGACCCCAACCCTTGGTTGGGTTACTATATTATCAACGATCGTAGATACTCGAACCGTAAGTTATTGTCATTGGTCACGATAAGCATCATCGGCGAATCACCGAATAGGTCAGCGATCATGACTTTGTCCACCGTTTGGACCCCCAAGTTGACTGGAGATCCTGCAAAACTCGGCGAGGAAAAAAAATATCACCAAAAGGGCGTGAACTAGACGATTTTTAAATGGCCAAAGGTTTAAAATTTCAAACTCTTTCACAATCCCTCACTTTTTAAATTCATAAAATCACACCCCTACTCTATATTTCCCTTATTTTTGCATTTTTCCACTCCTTAGTCTTTGATCATGTTTTCGAAGTTGGAAACTCTGCCTCATAGCTTCACATATTCATATATTTGGCATTAAGGTTTGTTTTCCAAACCCTAAACTCGTAATTAGCGGTTAAACTCATTTGCAATTTTGTTGGTCTTATTGTTGGGTGATGGGCCTCTCTGAAATCGTATTTGTATTCTTGTATGCCTATTTTAATTTTGATATCGTGCCTTAATTGCCTAAGTTGTTGATTTCCCAATTTTCGTGCTTTAAAATTGATCATAAATTGTTAGGTTGTGCTTTAAAATTGATCATAATGAGTATAGTCGGGTGAAGTTTTATTAACCCAAATTATGTCAAATGACGTGCTTTGCCCAATGATGGAGCGTTTGACGTCATTCTTATGATCCAAAGTCGTCAAATGTCCAATTTTGGCCAAACTAGGGGAATTCTGAGTACCCCGGTGGCATGGGTCTAATGGGCAGGTCTTAATTGAAAAAGTGTATGGTTTGATTTTGTTTTCGGGGACTGCGGGGTTAATTTTTTAAGTTAGGGTCGAAATTAGACATGTTGGGCAGTTTGGCGAGCTGGATCAAGCTCACCGAATCCCCCTTGATTGCCTTTAATTTCATGTAATTGTTGAGCTTGGTTCTGTAACTCTCGGCGAGATGCCTGAGCTCGCTGAGTTCACTCTGTGACTCGCCGAAAGTCTTCTTTGATCGCCCTTTTTGCGCCCCCATCCCCTAAAATGCACTATTACTTTTGGTGGGCTTGTCTTTGCTCGCCGAATGAGGTAGGCAATTTGCCGAAATTCTTTTGCCATCACCGACAGGCCATTTTACTGGAAATTCTTTGAGCCAATCCTTTCGGCGAGCCCGATCTAGCTCTCCAAAGTGATTCGGTGACTCACCGATTGGTTCGGCGAGTCTTTCTGCAACTTATTTTTCTGAAATTCTTCTTGAACTGTTTCTAACATTCTCCAGTGATTTTGCATAAATGGCTTAACCAAAGGTAGCAGGCTGAGACATGCAACCCCCGTAAGAAGGCAAAGGGAATTACCATAGATGAGGATACAGTTGCATCCCGGGCCAAGGCATCAAAACTTCCTACCACAGGTGGAAAGGGCAAAGGGAAAGGCAAGGCACCTGCTCTTGCATCACCAGAGGTCATCTTCAACAGTGACGGAGTATACACCACTCACCTCATGGATAAAAGGTCCAAGAACTCAAGGAACTTTCAAGGTTCTTACTCCAGAGGATCAGGGAGGCCAACACCTGCAACTAGGCTTATTCATTCCGCCATGCCCGCCTCTACATGTAATTAGTCGGGAACTCCATCTCATAATGTTATTCAGGATACCTAGGGTGTCGCGCCATTAATAGGTGGCAGGCCCTCTTTTGATCGTACATGTTACAACTGTGGTGAACCTGGGCATATGAGGAGATATTGTCTCGACTCTCGTGTGTTATATTCTTCACAGCAGCAGTCTAGAGCAGTGGTACCTACAGGGAATGGTAATAATTGTTGAGGGGATCCACAAGGTGGGCGAAAAGGTAATCAGCGAAGCCGTGGAGGTAGAGGAAATTATAATGCAGGTGGGGGTAACGTGCAACCAGATAGGGAAGTGGCACGTCAAGATGATAAGATTCAATGTTATGCCTTTCTGGGCAACAATGAGGCAGAGACATCTGACGCGATGATCACAGGTACTATTCTTGTATGTGACCGGATGGCTAATCTGTTATTTTATCCGTGTTCTTCTTATGCCTATGTATTTGTGCATTTTGCCTCAGAATTTGCTATGATTTGTGATATACTTAATGTCCCTATCTATGTTTCTACCCCAGTTAGAGAGTCAGTCATAGTCTCCAATGTCTATCGTGCTTATCTTATTTTGTTAATGGGTTTTCAGACTTGCGCTAATTTGGTGATTTTTGAAATGACTGATTTTGATATAATCTTAGGCAGGACTTAGTTGTTCCCCTATTATGCAATTCTTAATTGTAATACTAAGTCCGTAACTCTAGAAATTCCGGGAAGGTATGGCTACCATTAGTTTTCTCTAAGGTTGATCTAAGGTATGGCTACCATCAGTTGAAAATTAGGCCAGAGATTATGCCAAAACTGGCGTTTAGAACTCGCTATGGGCACTATGGTTTGACCAATACGCCTGAAGCTTTCATGAGTTTAATAAATAAGGTGTTCAAGCCATTTCTTTATTCATTCGTCATAGTCTTTATTGATGATAGATTGGTCTATTCAAAAAGTGAGGAAGAGCATGCCGACCCTATTCGTATAGCTCTAGTGTTCTTCTGAAACAAAGGTTGTATGCTAAATTTTCTAAGTGTGAATTCTAGTTTACTTCAGTTGCATTTTTAGGACATGTATTTTTTAAAGAAGGGGTAATGGTAGATCTTCAAAAGATTGAGGCGGCTAAGAATTAGGTTCTACCTAGCTCTGTGACGGAAGTTAGATGTTTTGTGGGGCTCGCAAGCTATTATCGTCGATTTGTGTAGAACTTTGCTTCTATTGCCACTCAGTTGACTAATTTGACAAAAACGGAGCTACCATTTGAATGGACTGAAAATTTTGAGAAAAGCTTCCAAAAGATCAAGACTCTCTTGACCACCGCGCCTATTCTAGCATTACCGGTTGAAGTTAAATATTTCATTTTTTATTGTGATTCTTCATATTCTTATTTGGGTGTTGTGTTGAGGAAGGATAAGAATGTTATAGCTTATGTCTCACGTTAATTGAAGGTACATGAGAGGAATTATCTAACACATGATTTGAAGTTTACAGCGGTAGTGCTTACTCTTAAGATATGGTGGCATTACCTCTTTTGTGTTAGGTGTGAAGTGTTTACTAATCATTATAGTATGCAACATGTGTTAACTCAAAAGGTCTGAATTAGAGAGAATGAAGGTGGATGAAGTTACTTATAGATTATGATGTTACCATTCAATACCATAGATTTAAGGCTAATGTGGTGGCAGACGCTTTGAGTCAAAATGTGGTGAGTATGGGAGCCTAGATTGATTGAGTGTAACCAAGTGACCTTTGACTAAGGAAATTCAGACCTTAGAGTCTAAGTTCATGCAGTTGGCATCTCAGAAAGAAGTGGGGTGTTAGCTAGTATTAAAATAAGGGATAGATTCATTGAGGAGGTCAAGGCCAAACAATTTGAGGATGAGAATTTTGAGGAGCTTAGAAAGAAGACTGTTATTGGTAAGGCACAAGAGACCACTCTTGATGCGGAAGTTGTGCTTAGTTTCAAGGGGAGGATTTGTATTTCTCTAGTTGATGATTTGATTCAAAAGTTGTTGATAGAATCCAATGGTTCGCGATATTCTATTTATCAGGGTGTGACCAAGATGTACCGAGACTTGAAGTGAATTTATTGGTTGCCGGGCATGAAGAAGGATATAGCGGAGTTTGTGTCTAAGTGTAAAATTGTCAACTAGTGAACTATGAAAACCTAAGGCCTGCAGGTTTGCTTGAAAGAATGCAAATTTCGGAATGGAAGTGGGAAAGGATAGTCATGGATTTTTTGGTTGGTCTTCCCAAGACTTTGGGGAAGTTTGATTCTATTTGGGTAGTGGTTGATGCTTATCGTGACCAACGACACTATCCTATGTTATGAGTGTCTACGATCGTCGATAATATAGTAACGCAACCAAGGGTTGGGGTCGTGTCCCAAGGGAGCGGTTTTGAGAATGAATAACCAATTAGAATTTCTTTCAAGTTAGTCGTAGTTAAAGACGTTCGCTATAAAAGAAATAGTAAATTAAAAGGGGTGACACAAAAGTGTCAAATATCAAAGAGGGTTTTGTAACAAGTACTAAAACAGCAAAATAAACAAGAAAATCAAGTATGGGGAAAGGTTCTTTGGATGTGACCGCAATACAAGTTGAGATAAATTGTTTGGTACATGCTTTCAATAGGAAATTTGCAAGATAATAGTGACTAGGCTAAGCTTTAAATGGAAATGAGTTCCCTCTCGAGCAACTTACCCCGTTTCAAATGCGTTTCTCTCGGACACCCGAGTGCTGCATGAAAACCAGCGTACACCTTACCCCACTCACTCTCTCGAGCTGAGTGTTAGGATATGGGACTAAGGCTCACCCTCTCGAGCTGAACCTCATGTTGACCTGCTCTTGAGGCCATCAGTCTAGTGGTTTCGGTTTCGTGACCTCCCTCTCTGGCAAGCCAAAAACACATGGGTGGCTTTGTATTTGCAACTACAAACCCTTTAGATTAAACCACAACCACTAGGTGAAATCACCATTAACATACATCTAACCTATCAACAACCAAGACCCAACAAGAATATCAACCCATATTTGCTAAATCACACCCCAAGAATGGGGGTTATCAGCCACATATCAAGAAATAAGAAATTATACCTAACATGATAATGAAATCAACTAGCTATACGAAATTAAACCTTGAATTAAGCAAAGGAAATTTAATAGAGAAGACCCACTTCAAACTTGGGGAAGAAGAACTCCTTTATTCAAGTCTCCACAAAATCCTCTCCAAACTTGAGAGAAAAATACAGAAAAATACTATAGTCAATAATAATTTTTACTCTAAAAATGTTCCACACTTAAGACTACAATTCTAACTAGTAGTTATAGTTTTCACAGATTGTGCTGCGGAGGATTGTTCGGCGACAGTAGTCGAGATCGCCGATAAACTCGGCGATCCGCCTTTTGGTCAGCTCATTGCCTTCAGTGTCTTGGCTTTAGCATCCTCGCATTCTGGATCATTGGGCAGCACAGTACTGTTTCGCGGAACTAATCGGCAACTCGCCGACTGCTCCTTTCCTCGCCTTTTGATCTACATCCTTCAAGGCTTTGCGTACTGGAATGAAAGGCGGTTCATGTTATTTCGGTGACTCGCCAAGTTGAACTCAGTGATCCGCAGGATTCCATTTCTTGTTCTTTTCAGCC
>NW_006238928.1:4498811-4563146 GCF_000226075.1 Solanum tuberosum
AAAATATAGCCCTAAATGAGTCCAAATTGTGGACTCATCAACACCCCCAACTTAAACTTTTGTTTATCCTCAAGCTCAGCATTTCAAATAGGGTGCCTCAAATAGTGCTACACAAGACTAAATCATGAATGCACACAACAAGGTTCAATTTACTTATGCAAGGATCACTTGTGTACTCAAATATTCAAATTGTGATACACCATTACCAAAGAATCTCATTCTCGCAATACTTGCTACTTATGCAAGTTCAAGCTCCACAATAGTATCTAAATGACCTCACGTAAATAATGATTCCATATTCACACACAAGCATGAGTCAATGTAAGATCAGGAATCAGATACAACGCTCACACTCAAAAAAAGGAACACAATAGATGCTTTCACCCATAGGTTTGCCCTTATTTTCCAATTGACTTTCGATTCGGGTTACTCAAGATCACGACGGTCTTTCTAAGGCTTGTAATAGGGCTGAGTGCAAAGGTATGGTCATTTAGGCTTAGTGACTTCCATCCTCATGAGATGTGATATTCTCAAGGCATCCTCTTCCCTTCCTTTCTCAATTTTTCTTCTAGTGCTCATAAGTCGTCCTATTATTCGTTCTCCATGTATTGCTTGGAAACCCAGTGTCTTTTGCACTTTTATTCCATGAGTTTGAAGAATGATTCCATATTCACACATGTATGAGTCAATGTAAGATCAGGAATCAGATACAACCCTCACACTCAAAAAGAGGAACACAATGGATGCCTTCACCCATAGGTTTGCCCTTATTTTCCAATGGACTTTCGATTCGGCTTACTCAAGATCACGAAGGTCTTTCTAAGGCTTGTAATGGGGCTGAGTGCAAAGGTATGGTCATTTAGGCTTAGTGACTTTCATCCTCGTGAGATGTTATGTTCTCAAGGCATCCTCTTTCCTTCCTTTCTCAATATTTCTTCTTGTGCTCGTAAGTCATCCTATTATTCGTTCTCCATGTATTGCTTGGAAACCCAGTGTCTTTTGCACTTTTATTCCATGAGTTTAAAGAATGATTCCATATTCACACACAGGTATGAGTGAATGTAAGATCAGGAATCAGATACAACCCTCACACTCAAAATAAGGAACACAATGGATGCTTTCACCCATAGTTTTGCCCTTATTTTCCAATTGACTTTCGATTCGGCTTACTCAAGATCACGAAGGTCTTTCTAAGACTTGTAATGGGGCTGAGTGCAAAGGCATAGTCATTTAGGCTCAGTGACTTTCATCCACGTGAGATGTGATGTTCTCAAGGCATCCTCTTTCCTTCCTTTCTCAATATTTCTTCTAGTGCTCATAAGTCATCCAATTATTCGTTCTCCATGTATTGCATGGAAACCCAGTTTCTTTTGCACTTTTATTCCATGACTTTCTTTTTCTTTCTTTTCTTTTCTCTTTCTTTTTTTTATTTTTTATATGGAGGGTTTCCGTTTTGTTTTGTAATACAATAGGTTCAGGAGACGTTCTTGCACTTCTTGACTTTTCCTTGTCCTTTTCACCACACCTCTAACTTAGACTTTTGGCCTAAGTTGGCTATTCACTAAACACATCTCGAGAGGATTATAGGTAGTGGATGAAAAAAAGTCTAAGTTTCATCAAGTTTCTTCCAAAGAAGGATAGGCTCAAGGGGTGTTCAAGAGAATTTCACACGCGCACGGGTAGGCCACAAAAAGAGGTATATGTCAAATTGGCACACACTCTTTAAAATTGCCTAAGATCATCTCCAGAGTAAACCTTTCTAAATCAATCAGACTAACAGGGCAAATTATAGGTTTATTAATGCAAGGTTCGAAGTAAGTTAATCACACAAGGCATCGATACTTCAGTCAGACAAGACTAGAGACGTTCGCTAGCGTGCAACGGTCCTCACAAGAAAATCAATTCGATAAATGGCTAGTCACGATGAGATGCAAAGAGTGCATATATTGTCTATATACCTTCATTTGGCCTCGTCGTAGCCATGTATTCATGTTTGTTCAATTGAGAGCACTATTCAAGTCATCGATATTGATTGCAACCGATACTTAAATTTTTGCAAAAAGAACAGCCTCTTTCAACACAAGAGGTGGCGAATTTATTTTTTTCGAAGGATAAAAGTTGTTTTTGCAATTAAAACAACAAGAGCCATGGGCTCAAACATCCACAGAAAAATAGTATTTCAAACAAAAATTAAAATAGACAGCCCAAATATCCAAATAACACACAAAAGGTGTGGGCCTCACCCCACCACAAATAAAAAATGTTTGTCCTCAAATGCAAGCAATAAAATATCCAGAAAGGGCAGACAAAGAAAAATAGAGAGGGAGGTAAAGAGGGGATCCTGCTTAAGCAGTCTCCCCATCTGTGCCAATTAACCCATTTTTATCCAATAAGGGAGGTTCAGCAGAGTTCAACAATACCAAAGAGTTTGAAAATAGGTACAATGTTGACAACAATTACAGGGATCAGGAAGCTAACCTTGTGTATTAATTAAGAAGTTACTGAGGTGCTAGGTGGCAATGCAATCCAAATCCGCGCACAAATTTATGAATCAAAACACTTCGAGAGTGCAAGGAAATTAAGACTAAAATACAGGTGTGAGTTTGGTAGGATGAAGAAATTAGAGAAAGTGAAAGAACCATAATATTTAAACCTATGGCCTACAGAAACCGTCCAGTTTCTGCCCATTTTGCGATGTATTGGGTACGCTCATTCACTCGGTGAAGCGCCAAGTGTCTAGTCTCTTCGCCAAATGTAACAGGACTCGTAGCTCAAGTGAGGATCTCAATGGCGGTCTATATTGCAATCGCCAACATGGTTGGCAATGCGCCATTAATTTTCTACTCAATGCTAAATTTTACAGAATCCCAGCAGATATTGCCTTGAGTCACTTGGCAGAAAGAATCGTGCTCGTCGATATCATCGGTGATCCGCCAACTAGACTTGTTGTTTGCCTCCATACATTATTTCACTCTCCTCCCTTGCTTTAACCTTTACAAACTACACACCATTATTTTCTTAAAGAAAAACAAAGTAATGAAGGGTTTTTGGGTTGCCTCCCAAACAACACCTTAGTTAACGTCGTGGAACGATGTAGGAATACTATTAAGCATCCTCCAGGTACAATTCTTCAAGTAAAGCAAATTCCTAGCAATCCCCAAGGTATAACTTCAAAAGCTGTCCGTTAACTTTAAATGAGGGTCCCTCTTTACCTTCAACTTATATAGCATCATTGGTGAACATTCGTGTCACTCTGAAAGGCCCCGAGCATTTGGATTTTAGCTTTCCTACGAATAGCCTTAGTCGTGAGTTGTACAATAACACCCAATCTCCCACATTGAATTTCCTCTGGACTATTCGTGTGTCATGCCATTTATTAATTTTCTCTTTGTAAATGGCTGAGCGGTCGTAAGATCTGAGCCTGAACTCATCAATTTCATTCAAGTGGTCTAGCCTCTCCCTTGAAGGCTTTGTCCAATCTAAATTCAGAGATTTCAATGCCCATAAGGCTTTGTGTTCTAGCTCAACAGGTAAATGGCATGATTTACCAAAAACTAGCTGATAATGGGACATTCCTATAGGTATCTTGTATGCAGTCTGATACGCCCACAGGGCATCGTCAAGCTTTCTAGACCAGTCGGTTCTGCTGTCATTTACTGTCTTGGATAGAATGTTTTTTATCTCACGATTTGACACCTCAACTTGTCCACTTATTTGGGGTGATATGGAGTGGCCACCTTGTGTTTTACTCCGTATTTTCTCAATGCACCGGAAAACCACTTATTGCAAAAATGCAATCCTCCATCACTTATGATTGCTCTTGGAGTGCCAAACTGTGCAAAGATGTAGCGTTTCAAAAATTGGACAACGCTTCTTCCTTCATTATTCGGGTGTGCGACAACTTCTACCCATTTGGACATATAGTCCACGGCTACTAAGATATACTTATTTCCTAGCGAGCTAACAAATGGACCCATGAAATCTATTCCCCACACATCGAATAGTTTGATTTCCAAAATAGGTCTAAGGGAGAACTCGTGTCTTCTTGACACTTTGCCTTGCTGCTGACATTGAGGGCATCTCTTAGCGAAATCGTGGGCATCTTTGTAAAGAGAAGGGCAATAATAACCACTTTGGAGAATCTTTGCTACGGTCCGGTTTCCACTATGATGAACCCCTACTGGTGATATGTGGCAGGCATCGAGGAACTCTGTTGATTCTTCTTCCATAACACACGTTGTTATGACATGATCAACACTTTCACGAAATAAGTATGGCTTGTCACAGAAGTATCTTTTAACATAAAAAAGGAACCTCTTTCGTTAGTAAGAGTTTAACTCATCGGGTATCAATCCACATACGATGTAGTTTGCAAAGTCAGCATACCATGGTACGTGTGTGAGTGACAGTGCGAATATCTGCTCGTCTGGGAATGAATTATTTATCTCATGTTCCTGCTCAGTACCTGCTTTATTCTCCAACCGTGATAGGTGATCTGCAACTTGATTCTCTCAACCTTTTCGATCTTTCACCTCAAAATTGAATTCTTGCAAGAGTAGCACCCATCTTATCAGTCTTGGCTTTGCGTCTTTTTTTGCATGGATTGTATGAACAACTACTTTAGTGCCTAGCAAGTATGCCCGGAACTTTTCGAAAGCATAGACCACTGCTAGAAAATCTTGTTCAGTGACTGTGTAATTTTGTTGGGCACTATTTAGAGTCTTGCTTGCGTAATAGATTGGGTGAAACAGTTTGGTATGCTTTTGTCCCAATACTACACCTAATGCCATACCACTCGCATCACACATCACTTTGATTGGTTCTGACCAATTGGGGTTGATTATAACTATTGTGGATATCAATTTCAACTTCAAACATTTAAATGCTGCCATACAAGCGTCACCAAAGTAGAATTTCACTTCCTTCTCTATGAGTTTGCACAATGGTTGTGCAATCTTTGAGAAATCCTTAATGAATACCCGGCAACGACACCATTTTGATGCTTATCGTGACCAACGACACTATCCTACGATATGAGTGTCTACGATCGTCGATAATATAGTAACCCAACTAAAGGTTGGGGTTGTATCCCAAGGGAGAGGTTTTGAGAATTAATAACCAATTAGAATTTCATTCAAGTTAGTCGTAGTTAAAGACGTTTCGGATAAAAGACATAGTATAATATGAGTGGTGACACAAAAGTGTCAAATATCAAAGGGGGTTTGTAACAAGTACTCAAACAGCAAAATAAACAAGAAAATCAATTATGGGGAAAAGTTCTTGTGATGTGACCGCAATACAAGTTGAGATAAATTGCTTGGTATATGGTTTCAATAGGAAATTTACAAGATAATAGTGACTAGGCTAAGCTTTAAATGGAAATAAGTTCCCTCTCGGGCAATTTACGCCGTTTCAAATGTGTTCCTCTCGGACACCCATTTGTCGTATGAAGACCAGCCTACGCCTTACCTCACTGACTCTCTCGAGCTGAGTGTTAGGATATGGATTTTCAGACTTGGGCTGATTTGGTGATTTTTGATATGACTGATTTAAATATAATCGTAGGCAAGACTTAGTTGTTCCCCTATTATGCTATGCTTAATTGTAATAATAAGTCTGTAACTCTAGAAATTTCAGGAAAGGGAAAAATTAGAGTTGGAAGGGGTGTACAAGCCTAAGAAAGCTACGATCATATCCTCCATTCGGGCTAGGAAATTGATAGGGCAGGGTTGTTTGGCTTATTTGGCTCATATTAGGTATGTTGAGATTGATGATCCATCCATTGAGTCTATTCCTGTGGCATCAGAATTTAGAAAAGTGTTTCCTAATGACCTGCATGGTATGCCTCCGGATAGAGATATAGACTTCTACATGGATTTAGAACCTTGCACTCGTCCCATTTCTATCCCTCCATATCGTATGGCCCCAGCGGAACTACGAGAGCTTAAGGATAAAATCCAAGAGCTTCTCGAGAAGGGATTTATTTATCCTGGTGCTTCTCCATGGGGTGTTCCATTTTGTTTGTTAGGAAAAACGATTGTAGTATGAGAATGTGTATAGATTACCGGCAATTGAATAGGGTCACTATTCGAAACAAGTATCCTTTGCCTCGAATAGATGATCTTTTTGACCAATTGCAAGGTGCATCAATTTTCTCTAAGGTTAATCTAAGGTCTGGCTACCATCAGTTGAAAATTAGTCATGAGGTTGTTCCAAAGATGGCGTTTAGAACTCGCTATGGGCGCTATGAGTTTTTAGTTATGTCTTTTGGTTTGACCAATGCTACTGAAGCTTTCATGAGTTTAATAAATAGGATGTCCAAGCCATTTCTTTATTCATTCATCGTAGTCTTTCTTGATGATAGCTTGGTCTATTCAAAAATTAAGGAAGAGCTTGCCGACCCTTTTCGTATAGTTCTGGTGTTCTTCTGAAACAAAGGTTGTATGCTAAATTTTCTAAGTGTGAATTCTAGTTTACTTCAGTTGCATTTTTAGGACATGTAATTTTTAAAAAAAGGGTAATGGTAGATCTTAAAAAGATTGAGGCGGCTAAGAATTAGGTTCGACCTAGCTCTGTGACGGAAGTTAGAGGTTTTGTGGGGCTCACAGGCTATTATCGTCGATTTGTAAAGAACTTTGCTTCTATTGCCACTCAGTTGACTAATTTGACAAAAACGGAGATACCATTTGAATGGACTGAAAAATCTGAGGAGAGCTTCCAAACGATCAAGACTCTCTTGACCACAGCGCCTATTCTAGCATTACCGGTTGAAGGTAAATATTTTATTTTTTATTGTGATTCTTCATATTATTGTTTGGGTGTTGTGTTGAGGCAGGATAAGAATGTTATAGCTTCTGCCTCACGTTAATTGAAGGTACATGAGAGGAATTATCCAACACATGATTTGAAGTTTACAGTGGTAGTGCTTACTCTTAAGATATGGTGGCATTACCTCTTTTGTGTCAGGTGTGAAGTGTTTACTAATCATTGTAGTATGCAGCATGTGTTAACTCAAAAGTATCTGAATTTCAGACAAAGAAGGTGGATGAAGTTACTAAAAGATTATGATGCCACCATTCAATACCATACATTTAAGGCTAATGTGGTGGCAGACGCTTTGAGTCAAAATGCGGTGAGTATGGGGAGCCTAGCCTGCTTGAGTGTAACCAAGTGACCTTTGGCAAATGAAATTCAGATCTTAGAGTCTAATTTCATACAGTTGGGCATCTCAGAAAGAGAAGGGGTGTTAGGTAGAATTGAAATAAGGGATAGATTCATTGAAAAGGTCAAGGCCAAACAATTTGAGGATGAGAATTTTGAGGAGCTTAGAAAGAAGACTGTGATTGGTAAGGCACAAGAGACCACTCTTGATGCGGAAGTTGTGCTTAGTTTCAAGGGGAGGATTTGTATTTCTCTAGTTGATGATTTGATTCAAAAGTTGTTGATAGAAGCCAATGGTTTGCGATATTCTATTCATCCCGGTGTGACCAAGATGTACCGAGACTTGAAGTGAATTTATTGGTTGCCGGGCTTGAAGAAAGATATAGCGGAGTTTGTATCTAAGTGTAAAAATTGTTAACAAGTGAAGTATGAATACCAAAGGCCTACAGGTTTGCTTCAAAGAATGCAAATTCCGGAATGGAAGTGGGAAATGATAGTCATGGATTTTTTGGTTGGTGTTCCCAAGAGTTTGGGGAAGTTTGAATCTATTTGGGTAGTGGTTGATGCTTATCGTGATCAACGACACTATCCTACGGTATGAGTGTCTACGATCGTCGATAATATAGTAACGCAACCAAGGGTTGGGGTCGTGTCCCAAGGGAGCGGTTTTGAGAATTAATAACCAATTAGAATTTCATTCAAGTTAGTCGTAGTTAAAGACGTTTGCGATAAAAAACATAGTAAGTTAAAAGGGGTGACACAAAAGTGTCAGATATCAAAGGGGGTTTTGTAACAAGTACTCAAACAGCAAAATAAACAATAAAATCAAGTATGGGGAAAGGTTCTTTGGATGTGACCGTAATACAAGTTGAGATAAATTGTTGGGTACATGCTTTTAATAGGAAATTTGCAAGATAATAGTGACTAGGCTAACCTTTAAATGGAAATACGATGTCTTGAGAGAACTCTAATCCTGCTTCACTAGAGAATGCAATCACTTGCCGGAACCTACACTTGTAGTAAAAATAAGAAAATATGGGTTAGCACATAAAAATGTACTAAGTATGATGACCATGCAAAAACATGCTTTAAAAATGACATTTTGGTTGGAAAACCATGCATTATGTCACTTTTTAGAAATATCATGAATAATAGCATAAGAAACATCAAATAACAATAAAATCATCATACAAGTCATAACATCTCATTTAAGAAATATCAACATATAACTCTTTACCTTCACATTTAGCCTCCACCTCAAGTAACCTTCATGTTATACCTTGTGCAATGTATGGATAGCGTCCCATACCACCATCCACATTAAGGCACCACATTAAGGTCACCAAAAGTGAACTTACCATTTCTTTCTTTTCACCCTACACAATATCCACACAGAAGAGACATAACATTTACATAAGACATGACAAGGTAAAATAACTCATAATATAACCCAAGTATAGGATGTGTCATCACATTAAGCACTTAAGAGTCCATATTCTTTATTTGATTCATTTAATTAGTACACATTCACACATAGTCATTAAGACTTACATAACTCACTATAGCCCTCTTGATGCCTACTCGTGCGACGTATGGATAATCAAGAAACTACAATGCACATCTCACAGGATGGGAATAAGCATTTAACCGACATAGACCATGAGAGCTAGATAATGGAATCCGGTGTCATGAAACCCAACACCATAGAAGGTAGTCAACTTGCCTTAGGAAGACCGGTATTTAACTTAAGTGGATCCACTAGCCATCCTATGTGGGCTCATATTTATGGGACAAAGAGGTTTCTACAAGATGCTCCGCCTCAACTCTCGGATGAGCATCCACCCCAACAGATTGCTACCAGATACCCCGCCTCAACTCATGGATGAGTATCCATCTCATTCAATATCCTCTCGATACTTAGCCTACATTCCCATAGTGTAGTTAACATTCATTACATTAAGGGATAAGAGATTGTTTCTAGACACCCCACCTCAACTCATGGATGAGCATCCATCTCAAGAGATTGCTAATATATACTCCGCCTCAACTCACGGATGAGCATCCATCCCATCCCACATTCATTGGATAGCTCATGGATTCAAAAATGAGAAAAGCCTTTCTACTAAGAATCTGATTATCATTCGTTAGTATAAAATCAAGATTATCCGTTCAATCAACACATCATTATCATTCATTAGAGTACAATTGGGAATAGCCTTTCCATAAGTACTTCATCATTAACATTATCATTGACCTTCATTCAAGTGTGTATGTGTCAATAGCCTTTTACATAATCACCATCATTCATAAGTGTTAATAGAGAGATAACATTCAATCCTAACACAATTAGCTTCTAGACATGATCATCATTCATTCACTTAGGTCACACACATGCTTCACATCACATTCATATATACAACAACATGATAATACTC
Organism: Solanum tuberosum; assembly: GCF_000226075.1. Lineage (NCBI taxonomy): Eukaryota > Viridiplantae > Streptophyta > Magnoliopsida > Solanales > Solanaceae > Solanum > Solanum tuberosum. The sequence continues at coordinate 4,508,408 of NW_006238928.1, forward strand.
CAATTCCTCACACTATGCCTTCAAGGCCATGATCACAACATTCAAAGTAGTTAAACACCGTTCATACACTTTAAAAGACTTGGGGTGAATTTACTAATTCACCCCTACACTTCGTCGTGAACTTGACAACAACACAGGGGCCATCAACGACCACCCAATCCACGGACCATGGATGGGTTGACGGCTCCGTCCTGTCCCTCCGTGGTTCATGGTTGCGGATTGATTTGGTAGTCCTTGACCTACGGAGGACATCCATGGGGAAGTGGATGGACCTACGGGGCATGGACCCCTTCCGTAGGTCACCCTTTCTTGGCCAACTTACTAGTTTCAAGGGGTCTTGGAGGTTAGACTTACGGTCCTCCTAAAGGATCCCTAGGGTGGTCCTTGGCGAGTTGTACCTTAACGATGGACCCCTAAGCCCCTCAACCAAAGCTCGGGACAACATAAAATAACATCAAACCTCACACAAAACTCAAACGCACACACATTAGGCTCTGGTTTCACTAGTTCATTTTTAGGGTCGTTACATGAACAAAGTATTTAAACCATATATGGACATGTTTGTTATCTTATTCATTCATGACATTCTAATTTATTCGAGAAATAAAGAGGATCATACTAGTCATCTCATAGTAGTTTTCCAAACTCTTGAAGATTAATAGTTTTATGACCAATTTTCTATGTGTAAGTTTTGGCTTGAGGGCATTAAGGAAGGTAAGGCAGCTATGTTGAGTTCAACCTATCCAGTTAAGTAAATTCATCCAAATTAAGGAGGGGTATTTTGGTCTTTTCCTTACCCCCACTAGGCCTACTCATTTTTTTTTATCAATTAGAGGTAGAATCTAATTAAAATAAGTTTTCACTCAGGTATAAAGAGTGTAAGAAAACTAGGGTAAAGTTCAAGATTGGATTTGAAGAAGTTCTTTTAGAATTTTTAGAAATCGCCAAGAACGTGGTTCTTTCAAGGTATGTAAGTTTTGATAGGGATGGGTTTGTTAACCCTCACGACAATCATGATTTGCAAATTTAGAACTCATCCATGAAATTGAGTATACTTAGTTGTTGATTGAGTTCATGTAGGTTTTGTGCTTCATTCTTAAAACTCTAGCGAATAAGGTTTGTTCTTGAGGTACTTCGAGTAGATTTTTGTTTACTTGTATTGGGTTAATGAATCTAAGGGAATTTGGAAGATATCAATCAATTCTAGGTGAATTAGGACAAAAAAATCGGGAGGAAAAACTCACTGAGATATTCAGGAAATTTCGTGGGGTGGTGCCCCAAGTGCTCTAGAGGGGATGGCATAGGGCACCAGTTGTACGGCTAAATTGAACCTCATTAGTTGGAGGTCTGGCTCAACGCACCACCCCTACGCTCGGAGCATTTGAACAGCCACGGTTAATCCTTTCTTTCTTTGATAAGAATCTATACGATCTTTATAAAGCTCCTCCTCCGAATGAAATTCAATGGGATCCAACGAGACCATTACCACTTTCTTTTTCGCTCTACAATCCATACTTGTACCTTTTGAGTCGGGCTTTCATTCCCTTCTTAATACTAACAATCTAAACATTCATAAATCATCGAGAAATCCTTCATATATACTAATTATTTGTCTTAATTTGACCTTTCCAATTAATGTAACTATTAAGAGAAAAGTTTGAGAAACTCTTTGAGTCACTTTGAGAAGTCTTTTTCAATATTTTTCAACATGAATTAAGACATGAGTAAATGAGTATGGTGATTAGGAGATTTGAGTTCATTTTTCAAAATTAGTATAAGGGTCCTAAGTACTCCCAAGTATGTAACACTTTTACATCTAAAATGAGAGAAACATTGATTTCTAAATGAGTTAGTGATAAGTTTTGAGCATCATCTCTTTTAAGAGAAGTCTTTTGAATAATTATCTCAAATTGAGGAGGAGTAATGTTTTCTTAAAAATATTTGAGCATGAGTTATATATATATATATATATACACACATATTATTGGGAGTACTATTGAGCACCGATATGGGGATGAGTTAAGACAACTCGCAGTCCTCATAAACCATGTATGTCAACTTGGGTAAATGATCATACTTTTTAAATGAATCCTTATTGCTTTTAACCATACTTAATTGAGGGTGTCTTATACTCTCGCAAGGTATACGATAGTTCTGGCAGCGTGGGCGAGATGTTGTATCATCACATAGCTAATAGTGATGGTTGTCAGTTAGAGAATCTGCCAAATCCGAATAAAGAGTTTATTACTGTATTTTTATATACAAAGAGATATTATCTACTATTTTAAAAGCTTTCTTATACTACATCTTTATTGGTCCATTTATAATGAATTAAGTTGAGTTGAGTATCCTTGAGTTGAGATGAGGTTAGTATGTTCTTTTTTCTAATTAGTTCAAGCTTATGTATGTGCTTTAGAGTTTCTATTGCATGCTCGTACATTCAATGTACTGATGCCATTTCTCTTGCATCTTTCATGATGCAGATGCAGATACAGGTATTCATAGTCATCAACAGACGCTCTGTTCTTACCACTGCAATTCAAGATTTACTTTCTTGAACCTCTTTACTTTCCGAGAATTTCCCATTTATCTTTTAGTTTTGTTAGGATGTCGTGGATCTTGTCGTGACTTTTATCACAGTATTTTAGAGGCTTCATATACAGTAGTTGTTGGGGAGTATTTTTCTCATTTCTTTTGGTGATGTTTTAAATAGCATGAGTTGAACACTTAAGTTAATTTGAGTATATTGAGTTAAACTATTTTAATTATGATATCCTTATGAGTTGAGTTGTTTTGAGCTTTCTATTTCAACTGAGTAAGTTTTCTTCCGAGTAAAAAGCTAGGCCAAGGGTTCTTTTGGGGACCAACAATAGTTCTCGACTGTCTGCTACTTCCAGGGTGTAGGCTTGGTGGGTGACACCTAAGTCAATCACTAGCCATAAACCAATCCCAATCGGCATAATCAAATTCCTCATCTTCTTTTGATGTTTCCATATCTTCATTTATTTTTAATGTTGATCATGAGTTGGCATATCAATGACATACCTAGGTGGTCAACATCAAACATTCTATTTTATTTTCCAATGTCACCGTCAGGGTCCCTAAAAATGTGTCTCCAATATTAGGGCAACTATCTTCTTCTAAATCAACTTGGACTTTTGTCCTTGCATAATAATAATCTTTCTCAATTTGATCCTCTACATAGAAAACTTAATGCACTTGAGATGCCAGTGCAAATGGATCATCAATAATACATAACTTGTTGAAGTATACCCGAGTTAATAAATATTCATCTATTTCATTATGAAACCAATAGAAATTACACAACACAACGTAAAAGCAACCCCAACAGTCAATCTCAATGATATCTTGAATAGCTTCATAATAGAGAACCTCTCCATCAATGAGGTTTTGGTCTCTCTCCCTAGTAAAACAATCTGTCATTGCTGATAAAGTCACTTCCTAACTTTGAGTATTGCCTTGACTATCTCGTTTCATTCTATGAAATCGATGTCAATTGATGAAAAATGTTGCATATCTTTTTTATGCAATTTCAAGCCCTTTACCGAGTTGTCGTATATGTTCGGGCACTTCACAAGTTTTAACTTTCTCAAACCAGTTGCCAAATTCCTGACTATGACTCTCTGCTCTAACCAGTGCATTTGATCAACTAAAATTGTCAATTACACTCTTATGTCAATTCACACAAGCATGTTTCAAATTAGATTTTATGCTTAAAGTTAAGAAGTTCTTATCATGTAAAGAAAAATTGAAGTTTATAATACAAGTGAAAGTTCTTACTTGATAAAGGTCTCCATTTTTTCATTTCCTTTATTAAACAATACATATCGGTGTATATCTAAACATAACTGGAGGTCCATGTGAAAATTATTTCCTTTACTTTTTTTCTCCTTTCCAATTAGATAGGCAAATTTTGGGAATACTAGTTAAAAATTATCTCCCTCTATTTCAGTTCCCTATTAATGCTCTCATTGGTATCGACTAAATTTTATTTTCACCCCATCAGGTAGGTAGCTGGAACAAAAGTTCACGCACTTTAGTGCAAGGAATCCCTCTAGTATTGATGCTTCAATTTTTTTTATTATGAACAAGTTCTGAATCCATATAGGTTTCGTTCAGTGGAATACATCTAATAAAGATGCGTCAGACCCCCAAGTTTGATTTCATTTACTGAATGGATGGGGAAATATATCATTATATCAAAAAAAGATGGAGGAAAAATATTTTGAAGGTCACATATAATCTCATTGATCTGAGACTGGATAGTATCAAGATCTGTTATCCTTATAAGCTTTGCTACTTATAGCCTTAAAGAATTTCCCCAAGCGAATCAACACCATAGAAACATTTTTCGGCAACACTTTTATTCCACGGACCCTCACTATCACGATGCCTCCTATTTTTGAACTTTCAAAAAAATTATTGAATTTACGCAACTCTTCCAACACTTCTATGTTTGATAAGGGAGTAGGTGCATATCTCTAATCTTCTTTTCCATCAGATGATTTCTTATATCTTAAAAATGGATGATGAGGAGGCAAGAAATCCCGATGACCCGTGTAACACATTTATGAGTATGCTTAAGATATTTAGAGAATGTCTCATGATTACAAGTTTGGCATGCCTTTCTTCCTCTGCTGCTCCAACAAGAAAGCATTGCAAAGCCTGGAAAATGACTAATGGTCCACAATAAGGCAGCACACAATTGAAAAGTTTGGTTAGAATCAGGATCATAGGTTTCCATCCCACTTTCCTATAATTCTTTCAATTCTTCTGTTAGTAGTTGAAGGTAGACATCAATATACTTTCGTGGAGATGATGGGCCTAGAATGATCATAGATAATATCATATACTCCGGCTTCATTCAAATCTATGTTGATAAATTACAATTCCTTAACTTAACAAGCCATATGCTATGGGAAATACTAATGGTTTGATACGGGTTGAAACCATCACATGAAAGACATAATCAATAATTACAGGGATATTTAGCAAAGTCTTCGTGCAATAAAGCAAAATTATTCCAAGCTTCCGCGTTAGCCGCATGCCTTATATTTCAGGATAAATAAATATTCATTGAAGCATAGGTTTTAAAGGATGGTACCTTAAAACCATCGAAGGAATATTGAATCTTTCATTTGTCATAGCTCGAAGCTACCCCAAGGACGTGGACACGGAACCTAGGATCACATGTGATCCCAAGCTAACCCTACTAGCATATCATAATCATACTTAAAGATAACCTGAAATAAGAAATACTTAGTGGAAGCTTAATCATAATACACCTGAAATGTTGGGGAATACCCATTCTATGTCTGAATATATATAAAACTGAGAGTTTAACAACAAGTGAAAGATAATCTCCAGTGCTAAAGCTGAATCTAACGATGTCTTAAAATAGCCTTTAACTGACTAGAAATGCCCCTGCTAAATGTAGCAAAACATAAACTAAGACTAAAAGCAAAGGAAACATGTATGTCGTCTTCGAAGAATGAGGATTCACCACTGATACTGCTGAGTTAAGATCAGGAACCGATCTATGCGTAATCTGGAAACTGAGAACCTGGACCTACATCAAGACAAGATGTAGCGCATTGTATGCATCAGTACTTGAAATGTACTGAGCATGCAGTATAGAGTAAAGTTGAACAATAAACCTAACTAAACAAAGCATATAACCGAGCAATGATATACGATAAGCATGATGCTATACTGAAAATACTGAACATGAACTATCTTAATGCAATGACCAAGTTTTATAACATGTTGAGGTTGAAATCTGACTTTAACTAATGACATGGTCAATGCAATAGAATCTGACTGTAAGGTAGCTACTAATAACCTACATAAAGCCACATAAAATAATGTGGAGTCCGATGTATATGCTCCATCGAGAGGACCCAATATACCTTGCCAAAGGTATAGAGGTGATGAGTCCGAGATTAGGACTCATTTAAGGCTTTATTTATATAGATTTAGTGTCCTCGAATGCTTATTTTGTGCCAATAACTGATGTAAAACCCTTAATTTCCAGGTATATATTTTGAGGAAAAAAGTAAGGACACTTGTCACGACCCAGGGTACCCCTTGACGCAACATGGCATACTCGACCCCGAATAGGTCTCATACAAGCACTCAACAAAATCATAAATATAAGACATAGAAATGATGCAAAATTTAAAACTTTTACAATTGAAGTATTTCATTTGAAATCAAAAGTAGGAGTCTAACATATTTTCAATGAACCATCTACTTACAATAGAATGTCAATAAGGGTCACAACCCTTTACAATATAGTCTCTAAAATAAATGTAAGATAGGAACAAAAATGAACAATCCGTCTCGAACTTGATGACTCACCAAGAGCGTGGAGAGAATCAATCCAAGCTCTACTCAAATGATGAAGTACATCTCAATGACCGGAACCTACACTTATAAAAAATGTAGAAATATGGGTTAACACAAAGTACTATGTATGGAAGCCATGCACAATAATCCTTAAAGCATGTATAAAAGGGACATTTAGTTAAAACCATGCAGTTATCAAGTTTAAAAGTCATCATGCACTTTTGTAAAGAAACATAAGTCAAACCATATCATAAGCAACCCCGATGCTATACTACTGCAATGTGAACGCAAGATCTCATAACCCTACCAAATGCTAAGTACCACTTTTAGGTCACCAACATCATACATATCTTACGTTGGCCTCATCCTTCGCCAACATTCATAAAGAAGGAAACATTTATGTTCATAACTTATAATAAATGAAGTCACCATAACCAACAATCTATATCAAACATACATAATTCACATATCTTCATAGCATAAGAAAACCACCCTATAACCCTTTCCAAAGCCCACTTGTGCATTGCATAAGTGAAGCCCCATAACCCCACTCACACTAAGTGGAACTTCTTAAGAAGTCATAGGTGTAGTTCGTATTCTGGTCATAGTCATATTCTTATCAAATAGGGAAATTTAGCCTTAACCGACATATACCATGTGAGCAACATAGAATCCTCTGTCTTACCCCCACACCAAAAAGAGATGTCCTACTTGCCTAAGGTAGAACTAACATATTAGATTATAGGTGGATCCACTAGCTAAAGACATATGTGGGCACAAAGTATTGGGATAGGGAGATTTCTACTAGAAACTTGGACTGCTAACGTGAAGGTTTCCATCTCATGAGATAACTACTTTGGGAACCCGAACTTGTTAGCGTGAAGGAACCCATCTCATACTCATATCCACTTGGTGCTAAGCATAATTCCCTTTAATTCATATTAAGTCTTTACTTAAGTTCATGTCCATAAAATAATGCACTAGACACTCCATCCAACATGGTATCATAAAGCTCATAGATTCATTAGGTGAGAATGTCCTTTCAACATTAGAATCATCAACATGTGAGTAAACCTTTCACATCATATTCATAGTGTTTCATGAGAATAGCCTTTCATTCAACACAATATTACTATCATAGTCATAAACATATCATACATAGTCATATGTAAGGGTATGGGAGAATGATCTTACAACAATACCATAATTACACAATCATCATAGGATCTTCACTTTTCAAGTGAATGATAAGCTCATACAAAATTCTCATAAAGATGTATAAATCCTCATATTTTTGCCCCACAAGGGCCATGAATCACAATCACCCCAAATATATAAAATTACTACATAATATCAGAGGAATTTCATGATTCAATAACTAATTCAACATAAACATAAACAATTGACATACTTCTAATATTAACCAACCCACATCATCAATTCGTAATTCATCAATATGGGGGAATCATGGGTCCATGGGGAGATTTTATCATAATTCAACAATACTCCATCAATCAAACCATAATTCATAATAACCAACTATAATCAACCATAAATAAACAATTGAAAACGTTTTGGAAGAAGACCCATGACATAGACTGAAAACCTTAGGCTTGGGGGAAATTGGAATCGTGAAAACCAACTTTTGAGGGGACTCTATGGGTGGAGATTACCCATAGATGAAAAGCAACCACACCTTGATTAGAAATCCCCCAAGAAATTTGAGGAATAACGTTTGAAATCCACAAACCCTAGATCCAATTGCTCATTTCTTCATTTTGAGTATAGAGAGAGGAATATTGAGAGAAGAGGATGTTATTGTTTTGATCTGGGTGTTTGTGAATAATGACATAGACTAGGGGATTTTGACTTTAAAATAACCTATATAGAACCCCTAAAAATACCCAAAACAACCCCACTTTCATTGGACTAAAAAATAAATGACTTAATTATCCCTCACTTGAGGAACCCGTCCAGGCACCACGAGCCCCTTCATGAGTCTTGGAGAGGACCACGATCCGTGGTGTCCTTCGTGAAGGGTGGGTAGTAGCTAGGTACTTGGTTCCTCACTCTCACAATCCCAAGGTATTACAACTAGGGGCTCCACGAGGCATTGTCAAGAGGATGAGCCGTGGTCCCACTCGTGGTCCTTGAGGCAGTAGCCTTGCCATTTGGGAACTTAGCTCAATGCCTAAGGCATCTTCAAGAAGGGCGCCACGAGCCGTGGTCCCTCTCGTGAAGTTGAGGAAGTGGCTAGGCCAATAAGTGGCCACTCTACCATGGCTAAGGCAAGACCAGGAACTGCCATCACGAGCCATGGTGTGTACCACGATCCGTGGTTCCACTCATGAAGGTGGGGAAAAGTGTTCCAAGCTAGGGGCAGCCTTGGCCTTTGGCTTTGGCTTGGCCCCTTTATCTTGGCACTTGCGCCTTAGCGTTAACTAAAATAAACCTCATTTCAACCCTAATTAACTTACTAATATACGGGGAGTCATTTTTTATGATTTTTAACTCTTACGTTAGGCTCTAGTTTAACCTACTATTTTTCCAGGGTGTTACAACACTCATTTGCAAAAAGGAACGAAACGAGTTGAAAGAATGAAGAAATGCAAGCTTGGTGATCGCCAAGTCTACTTGGCGGTTCATGTCATTTCGGTGACTCGCCAAGTTGAACTCGGTGATCCGCAAGATTCCATTTCTTGTTCTTTTTAGACCTATTTGCTCCGTTTTACACCTAAGTATCCATGCTTCAACTAAAACTTCAAATACTTGAAACTTCAGCATTTTAATAAGGTATTGGGATAAAACAAGCATTCAAGGACAGTATTTCTATTAAAATAAAGCCCTAAATGAGTCCAATTTGTGGATTCATCAGTTTAATAGTTCCAACTCTTTAACATTCCCTAACTTTTAAACTTCATACAATCACACCCGCACTCTATATTTACCATCTTTTTGCATTTTACCACTCTTTAGTTATTGATCGTGTGTTCGGAGTTGGACACTCTGCCTCCTAACTTTTTAGCTTTCTAGATTCATATATTTGGCATTAAAGGTTGGTTTTCCAAACCCCAAACTCGTAATTTGCGGTTAAACTCATTTGCAGTTGTATTGTTCTTATTGATGTGTGATGGGCGTCTCTGAAATCATTTTTGTATGCTTGTATGCCTATTTTAATTTTGATATCGTGCCTTAAATTGCCTAAGTTGTTGATTTCCCGATTTTTGTTCTTGAAAATTGATCATAAATTGTTGGGTTGTGCTTAATTCTTGTGGAGTCTAGTCGGGTGAGTTTTAGTAACCTAAATTAGGCCAAATGACGTGTTTTTCCCAATGATGGAGCATTTGACGTCATTCTTAAGATCTAAAGTCGTCAAATGGACAATTTTGGCCAAACTAGGGGAAGTCTGAGTACCTTGATGGCATAGGTCTAATGGGTCTGGGCTTAATTGAAAAAATATATTCTTTGATTTTGTTTTCGAGGCCTGCGGGGTTGATTTTTCAAGTTATGGTTGAAAATAGACATGTTGGAAAGTTTGGCGAGCTGGATCGAGCTCGCCAAATCCCCATTGATGACCTTTAATTTCATGGAATTGTTGTGCTTGGTTCTGTAACTTTCGGTGAGAACCATGAGCTCGCCGAGTACACTCGGTGACTCACCGAAAGTTTCTGTGCCCCCATTCCCTAAAATGCACTTTTACTTTTGGCGGGCTTGTCTTTGCTCGCCGAAAGGCTTTTACCATCGCTGAAAGGTCAATTTACTGGAAAATATTTGAGCCAATCCTTTCGGCGAGCCCGATCTAGCTCTCCAAATTGGTTCAGCGTGTTTTTCTACAGCTTATTTTTCTGAAATTCTTCTTGAACTATTTCTAACATTCTCTGGTGTGTTTGCATAAATGGATTGACCAAAGGTAGCAGACCGAGACATGCCGCCTCGTAAGAGGGCAACGGGAATTACCATAGATGAGGATGAAGTTGAATAATGGGCAAAGGCAACAAAACTTCCTACCACAGGTGGAAAGGGCAAAGGGAAAGGCAAGGCACCTGCTCTTATGTCACCATAGTTCAGCTCCGACAGTGACGGAGTATATGCCACTCACCTTACCACTTCTGAGAGTGAGGGTGAGCACCAGGAGTTGCAGGCTGCCATCTTTGAGCTTTAGGATTATGAACTACTATTCGCCCAACAGGCTGAGCTGTGATCTAAGAGGATGCATGATCCATTTAGGATCAGAGTGCCTGAGAGTCATACTCCTCATCCCGTTCCAGAGCAAGTTGTGATTTCAGCACCACCTACAAAGGGTCCTCCTCCCCGTTCTATGAACAGACTAAAGGCCGAGGGACTGAGGACAATCATAGATATAAGAGGTTGTCGATCTATGGAGTAATAGAGAGGTTCCCAGACATCTTGAGCTGCTTGAAGTCCCAAAAGTACAAGATCTTCTCTAGACCCCGTGGCCCTTACATTCCGAATTGGGTCCGAGAAATCTACATTTCCTATAGAGCCCTATTCCCACTAGGGAAGAAGTAGGCCGCTAAATTCAAGATGGTTGATTATGTGGTTGTCTGGGGCAAGAAGGTCAAATGTGACAGTGATGACATCAATACAGTTTTGGAGTGCATCAGCAACATCTCAGATGACTATTAACACATGAACAAGACAAAGTCATTGGAGACTCTGAAAAACTGGTTGTCCCCTATGATATCTGATGGCACTCCTCGCTGGTTTGAGGAAGGAGCTCCAATAGAGAAGAAGGAACTCAATGTAGTAGCGAGGTACTGGTTTGGCTTTATCAATAGTACTATCATGCTATTCTAGAATGAGTCTATTCTCTGCCACACAAAGGCAACCTGTCCTGGTTGCATTATTGACGGGAGCAGACTCAACATTGTATGATTTTTGGCCAAGAGATGTCCATGAGGGCTAGGCAGCGCCAAAGCTCTCTACCTTTTCTAGAGTTGATCACCGAGTTGTGCAGACGAGCCTGAGTGCCCTTCGATGCGAAGAAGGATGTGGAATTGATTCCCATATCTTCTACCACTATCCGGCGGATTGAGGCTTAGTATCTAAAGATGAGGCAAAAAAGAAGAAGGCAGCCCTGGTGGACACCTCCCCGGTTATCTATATCAATACATTACCTGCAGAGGCAGTGTTGCCTACTTCGTCCCCTGGCCCTTCAGGTGTATCTAGTGATGTTCCTTATGTGACTCCTAGCCCTTCTACAGCTCCCATGCCTCCTAGGTCTACTACTGTTGTCGTTGCTCCCTGACCTTCAATCACCCAGGCTGCATTACTACAGATGGGGCAGCTAGCCTACTCTATGGATAGGCGTGCCTCTACGCTTGAGGCCAGAGTTCGTGGGATGATAGAGAGGGTCGTCACTGCAGTTGTGATACCCCTTAGCATGTCTATTGATGCCCTTGAGAAATGGATAGCGGTGTCTCAGCGAGGCCAGGAGGCCACTGATTAGGTAATAGGTCTAAAGGCCGCAATTGCTGAGCTAAAGAAGGATGTGGACCAACTGATGTCCACGATTTTTTGAACTGCGGAGATCCCTGATATGCCAGCTGATACAGGTGTGCCTCTGGTTACCACTAGAGATGAGGTTCGAATTGAGGAGGTAGTTGTTGCGGTGTCTGAGGCTTAGACTGATAAGGAGCAGCTTGGAGTTGATGAGGAGGCTACTTATGAGGGCCTTACAGAGGTTGAGGAGGCGATGCTAGATTCACCCGTGCAGATTTCATTGGCAGACACCACCATCCCTGGATCTAGTGTTGCTCCTATCCTGGGCATCGTGTTGTACTGGGCACTAATGACCCGACAGATGGAGCGATTGTCTAGAGATGACTTTTCTTCACCTCTCTCTCTTTCATTTTCATTGACTTTTTAGTATTTTTTTTGCATTTGATGACAACTGCTTTTTGTATTTATGGTGGGGTGAGGTATTTCCATACCTACCTCTTGTGACTACTTCTTTCGTTTATATCGGGTTTTTATGTTTAAATGGTGTGTTGATATTGTTTTGTGGATGTTTGAACTTATGGCTCCTTGTTTTGAATAGAAATTGTTTTTAATCCCTCTAAAAGATTTTGCCACCTCTTGTGTGTGAATGTGGTTGTTCTTGTGCAAATTTGATTGTCGGTTATGATCAATATCGATGACTTGAATAGTTCACTTAATCGAACAAATATGAATGTGCGGCTACGATGAGGCCAAATGATGTTGCATAGACAATATGTGAACTTTTTGCATCTCGTTGTGACGAGCCGATTATCGAATGAGTCTCTTTTTGTGAGAATTGCACACTAGGGAAAGTTTGGAGTCATTTTTTATATTGGTTCCAATACCTTGTGTGATGAGCCTACCGTGAACCTTATGTGATCACACCTAGAATTTGCCTCGTTTGTCTAGTTGACTAAGTAATGCAAGCTCTTGAAATGATCTTAGGCAACAATTTTAAAGAGTGAAAGAATTCCACAATATACGTCTTTTGTGGACAACGTTGTGAGTGTGTGAACTTTGCTTGAAACCCTTTTAAGCCTTATCCTTTTCTTGGACCAAACTTAATGCAATTGTAACTCCTCTTTATCTATTCACCCATAATCCTCATGAACTGTGTTTTGTTTGAATAGACAACTTAACCAAAAGACTATGTTGGGGGTGTGGTGAAAAGATAAGGTAAATCAAAATGTGTGAAGAAGTCTCCCTTTATCACTACTAGAAATTTGACCTAATGCAACGCTTATTCAACAAGAATTTTACAACTGTGGCAATAAAGTATGTCTTGCGACAATTATGACCGTTGGGATATATGCTTAGATCTAATAGAACAATTCTTAATATAAACCATTGCATCATCTATATAATCGTCGCTATAGATTATCTATGGCCACATACTTATTAACTGTGGCAAAAAAATCCTCTGTGGCAACAGTTCGTTTAAGTGAAAATTAAAAAAAAATTGCTAAACCCGTGAATTTTATGTGTAAAAAATTAATTTCCCTCCACAAATTTAGTTGACCCGCACTTTTCTTATTTCAGTGAAATAAGAGCTCAAAATACATTCCCAAATACACATTTCATTTCTCTACTAATCAAAATCTAAGCATGAGTTAGCCCTAAAATTCCAGAGCTCCGGTCAGTCCTACAGTGGTCTTCTTCGACAGCAAAAGAACGAGTTTTCCCTAAAATTCCAGAACTCCGGTGACTCCAACAGTGGTCTTCTTTGACAACAAAAGCATGAGTTTGCCCTAAAATTCCAGAACTTCGGTGACTCCTACAGTGGTCTTCTTCGACAGTAAACTTGGAGCTTCGATGAAGAATCAGTTCCTTCTCATACAGTTGTCTTCTTCTCCGGTGTGAAGTGTTCATCTTCTCCAAAAGTAGTCTTCTTCAACATTAAGCTTCTACATATAAAGGTGTACTGTTCTTAAGGTGATTTCTAAGTCCTCATTGACTCTATTTTGTTATACATGTACTATTTTCCAAAATCAGAAATTTCATTGAAGGGCTTCTAAAAAAATCTTAAAGAATAACAAATGGGTTTGTTGAAATGTTTGTTATTTGTTCTGATTTAGGTCTGTTTGATATTCTCCATTTGTATTTTAGACTTTGTAACTCAAATTTTGTGAAGATTTGATAAATCTGTGAAAATCATTGAAAAGCTGGATTTCGTTTGTATGAAATAACTGCTAATTTGTAGTTGATTTTGTCCTAGGGCTTTGAATATTATGATTTGCATTTTGAGTTTGATCTATCTATGTGAACTAAAATTTTCCATTGGTCGAAAGTTTGAAGTTATTATTGTGAACTTTAATTTTCATATCATTATGAATGTTTTCAAAGTTTACTGATATAGCTACTGTCATAGATGATAAGTTAAGTTGAACAAAACATTTTTTTCAACTGATGGGGAATATATATAAAACAGTTGGTGAAAACTCCATTTTGTTGGATTTTGGATGTTGAAACCTATTACTCATGCTATCTCTTTTACTTTTTTATAGTATCTACGTAATGACTGTTCTAGTATGTTTGTTTATGTGCTGGAAAAATTTCATGTTCCTAAGCTTTCATGTTCTGGCAAACGACAGTGTGTGCATCTGTTTCATCACTTTATGACTCTAGTGATTTCTCTAGTTTTATGACTGATGAGAAGTAAGTTTTTGACATCTCTGTCCTCTAAGGGATAGAAACTTCACATCCCCTTTAAGTGGAACATTTTATTTTGTTGTGGAAACTTTGCTAGCTTGTTCTGAAAAGGCCAAGCATAATATAACTCTTTGTTTATGCAGCCTACTAGTGTTCCATATCATTTCTCCTTTCCTCAATCTAGTGAGTTCACCGAATATTATCGTAGTTGCTGTGACTGAATATGTAGCAGATGCAGTCAAGATGTTGTATCCCCTGTGATATCAATATGCCATTTATAATTTGATGGCATTCAAAATTTTATTTCAGGAAAATAAGATACCTCACATTTCAAATAATATCTAGAATTGGGTGCTTATTTGAAATAATATATATACTTTTGAAAAGGTAACATAACATCTAATAAATAAAATCTTTAAAAGATGATAAAAGATAAGACTCTAATTGTTAAAAACCACTCAATAGACAAGTCACTAGATTTATTCTACTGTTGTTCATTAGCTCTAGGATCAGTACTACCTTGAGATACTTTTATATGTATTGCTGTTTGTTTAATAGTTTAAAGTGATCTAAAATGATCTCATCAAATGTTCTACCATTTTTGTGAATGACGTTTACCTTATTATCTATAATAATTCTTCTTCTACGTAGTAAGGCAGTACCTGCAATGTACTATAGAATAAATTGAGGAATTAAACTATCAAGTAAAATATAGGTTATGTAACTAAATTTCAATTACCTAATGACCTAAATTAGATCATTTACAATCGTGATTTTGTTAGAAACAAAAAGGTAAAGAATATCTTGAAACTTTGAAAGGTAAAGTTCTCTTGATACTGCTTGTACTAATGAATTGTTTTCTTTAAAGTTTTACTCATGTAACATAGGATATTTAATGGATGTTGGAGATAAAAGTTGGATGGATCCCCGAAGATTCACCGATGAGTATATCCATGGAGTTAATGATTTCCTAGATAAGGCATTTGAACGAGCTTCCAAGGAGATGAAATATTATGTCCTTGTAAGAAGTGCTTTAATAGTTATTGGCATTGTCGAAATGTGGTGGAGGATCACTTGATTTGTCATGGATTTGTTCATGGATACACCAAATGGGTTTTTCATGGAGAAGGGTTTTCCTCAAGAAATACGCCACATCCAACCAATGATGATGAAAATTTCGACAGGCAAGATGGTATTGATAAACTACTTCAAGATACTTTTAGAAATGTTGCAGATGACTTGAGGCATGAAGGAGTAAGAAAGGGACTATCTGAAGATGCAAAGAGATTCTTTAAGTTAGTGGAAGAAGGGAAACAAGAGTTGTATCCGAGGTGTAAGAACTTTTCTAAGTTGAATTTCACCATTCGATTATACTTGTTTAAATGCATTCACAAGTTGAGTAATGTAGCCTTTTCAGATTTGTTAGACTTGATAAAAGAGGTCATTCCCTTTGCTCAGATACCTGAGTCTTTCTACAAGGCAAAAAAGGTGATAAAAGATTTGGGTCTTCATTATGAAAAAATTCATGCATGTACTAACGATTGCATGTTATTCTGGAATGACACTGCAAAGTTCATCAAGTACTCAGTGTGTGGATCTTCTAGATGGAAAAATGTTCGTGATGACTTGACTAATAAGGTCACTCAACTTCAAGCAAAGGTTTTAAGGCACTTTCCTTTGAAGCCTAGGCTTCAGAGGATATTCATGTGTTCTGAAACATCTGTAGCTATGAGATGGCATGATACTGAACGACCCAAAGATGGAAATTTAAGACATCCTGCTGATGGGGAAGCTTGGAAGGATTTTGATTCCTTGCACCCTGACTTTGCTAGTGATGCTCGTAACGTTAGATTGGGTCTTTCAAGTGATGGTTTTAATCCATTTCGAACTATGAGCATTTCTCATAGCACATGGCCGGTTATGTTGATGAATTATAACTTATCACCATGGATTTGCATGAAACCGGAGTATATAATGTTGTCAATGATTATTACAGGTCCATCGTCTCCTGGAAATGATATTGATGTATACTTACAACCACTGATTGCAGAGTTGAAGGAACTACGGGAAGTGGGAGTGGAAACATATGATACTGTAACTAATCAAACATTTATGATGCGTGCAGCTTTATTGTGGACAATTAGTGATTTTCCAGCATTGGCAATGCTTTCCGGATGGAGTACCAAAGGGAAATGGGCATGCCCCACTTGTAATCATAACACTTATTCCCAATATCTCAAACATAGTCATAAGATGTGTTATTTGGCTCATCGAGCATTTTTGCCTCATGATCATCCTTATAGAAGAGATAAAAAATCCTTTAATGGTAAAGAGGAGCTTAAAGTTGCACCTACTCCTTTATAAGTCGTACAAGTTCTTGAAGAACTTCGTGAATTCAATAATGTTTTTGGAAAGGGCCAAAAGAAAAGAAAACGAAAAAATGATAGTCCATGGAAAAAAAAATCCATATTTTTTGAGTTGCCGTATTGGGCAACAAACAAATTGAGGCATAACCTTGATGTGATGCACATATAGAAAAATATTTGTGACAGTTTTCTTGGGACTTTATTGGATATACTTGGAAAGCCCAAAGATCATATAAATTCTCGCTATGACTTGCATGAGATGGGGATACGCAAAGAGCTTCAACCGGTAAAAGATTGTGATACTGGAAATATTCATTTGGCTAAAGCTTGTTTCTCTATGAAACCAGAAGAAAAAGGTTATTTTGCACTATTTTAAAAGATGCCAAATTACCAAAAGGATTTGCCTCTAATATATCAAGTCGTGTGCAAATTGAAGATATGAAAGTATCAGCATACAAAAGCCACGATGCTCATTTCATATTACATTACTTGATCCAGGTTGCTGTCAGAAAAGTGTTGCCCAAGAATGTGTCTTTGATCTTAATAAGGTTGGGGAATTATTTTAGAGCCATATGTAGTAAGGTTATAAGAAGAAACGATCTTGATAAGCTGAACGCTGAAATCATAGATATAGAATGTGAGATTGAAAAGATTTTTCCTCCATCCCTTTTTGATATAATGACACATTTGCCTATCCATTTAGTGGATGAAATTAAGCTTGAAGGCCTGACTCATTTGCGTTGGATGTATTCTACTGAAAGAACTATGTGTGACTTCAAGGGGCTTGTTCGTAATCGAAAAAATTCAGAAGGGGCAATAGTAGAGGGTTTTTCAGCTATAGTGTGTTTGACCTTTATTTCGAGATACCTACCTGATATGGTGAAGACAACATTTAGTAGGTATCAAACCGAGGATGATGAGGACAATCAAATAGGGGAAGGTAATGTGTCACCTTTATTTCCTAAGACTGGTCATCCAATCGGAAGTATGAATAAAAGGAAAGGCAAGACTTTTAACATGGAGCATAATGAGTGGTTTGAAGCTCATCGATATGTTTTGTTCAATATTGGAGATGAAACAGTAGAGACATTCATCAAGTAAGATAAAATAGTCATTTGCTTTTAAATTTAAATTCCATTAATAAGGTTACATTGATTAAATTGCATATCATTCTTGCAGGGAACATAAGAATTTAATTGATAATCGTACTAGAGGAAATGCATGGGTAAAAGCACAAATCCACAGTAGAGAATTCAGTGATTGGTTTAGGGATAAAGTTAAAAATATTGAAGTGTCCAATCATTTAAGATGGCTAGCTAAAGGACCTAATTTTGTGGCTAAAAGATATACTGGATATTTCATTAATGGATATAGATTTCATACAAAGACACGGGATGTCCCTTGCAAGACTCAGAATAGTGGAGTGACTTTGACAGCAACAACAAATAGATTTGCTAGCGCTAGGGCACAAAATCCTATCGATGGAATGGTTATCTATTATGGAATTATTCAGGATATCATTGAGATTGATTATTGGGGTTGCTTTAGTGTTGTACTTTTTAGCTGTGATTGGTTTCATAATGAAGTTGATGAATATGGATTGACTCGGGTATACTTCAATAAAAAATGCAGCACGAATGATCCTTTTGTACTAGCATCTCAAGTGCATCAAGTTTTTTATGTGGAAGACCCAATTGAGAAAAATGTATATTATGCAAGACATAAAGTTCCAGTGGATTTGTATGATTTGGAGGAAGAGAATTGTCCTAATATTGAAGAAACATTTTGGAGAGAGACTAACGATGACATTGGTTCATCAAAAAGAGTACTCGATGTAGATGTTAGATGGTCGAGAGAAGATCTCCCTGTTGATATCATTGATCTGCCTACCATTGCACAACATTCAGAAGATGTAACTATGCAAACATCAGAAGAGGAGGATGAATTTGATGACACTGATTGGGATTGGATGGAGGCTGATGATTGACAAAAGATCTTCCTAACTTGTTCAATACATTCTCTTCTTCATTTTTTTGTAGTGAGTAATAAATACCTTTTTGAGTTGCATCATATAAAGTATGAATGTCGATTGGACTCTATTTGGATTTCTGCTTATTTGCTACTGCTAGTTGCTTGATTTCTGCTTATTTGTTTTGAAATATTTTCTTGCTAATGTTGCTACTATAGATATATTAGTACAGATCTTATTGTTGTTTGTTCTTCTCACTTTCATTGTTTTTGTTATTCACATTTGAAAATTCTACACTACGTAGCTTCTTCTGCCTTATTTTTACACCGATTTGGATAGTCATGAGTCAACAAGAGTCTTCAAAAAGAAACAAAAGAGCAAAAAATAAGACATATGCTAAACCTGGATCATTATCATTCTTGGCAAATAAAAAACGATGGTTATTGACAACAAATGAAAATTTTCAAGCTATAGAGTCAAAGAAAGGACATCTGCTTAAATTAATTGAACAACAACCAGTAGCACTACAATCTGAAGCTATTGGACAATCTGTAGAGGAGCAGCCTCTTGAGCATCCTCGTGAGCAGCCTCTTGAGCAACCTCTTGAGCAGCAACCTATAGAAGATCAAGTGCAAATGAACTCTGTCACTCCTCCAACTAGTGAACAACCTGAAGAACAAGGTAACATATAAACTTAGAAACTTACTAAATTCATCTATGAATTCTAATTTCTTATATTTTCTTATAGCTGAAGGTGTTTCCAGTAAAAACAAAAGAGGTCAAACGCAAATGCATAATTTACATGCACGAAAAGAGCGTAAATTGATCTTATTGAATAGGCTAAATCAACCAGTTGGTCCTACTGAGAACGTTGTGATCGAGTTAAGTAGCTTCCTAGGTACATTGGCAAGAAATGCTACTCTTTGCCCATTTGATATATTTGATTGGGGGAGCATGGATACTAAAAAGGATTTATGGGATTATACTAATGTTTGGAGTTTTCAATATTTAATTTCTTCTAGAATTATTTTACTTCAATTGGCAAACTGAATGACACCAAATTGTAGGAGAAATACATTATTCCTGAGGCTGCAAAAGATTGGGCTTTGGTAACAATTCGAGAGGCTTGGAGAAGGCATAGAAGTGACTTGAAGATAAATTATTACGATCCATATGACAATGATGAAATTCGAATGGCAAAAAAGCCTGGTCATATTCCAGAATATCAGTTTAGAGAGCTCCTTAAATATTGGAAATCTGAGAAATTCAAGGTCAAATGTAGTTCAGAATCTGAAACAACTAGCTTATTCTTCTCCTGATCTCTTTTGTGATATAGTTGCTGCTACAATTTTATTTTTCTTTAACTTTCTCTTCTCTGTTGCAATATTGTTGCAAGTTGTTACTTCTTCCAGTGTGGTAGTCACAACTAAAACGGAGGATTTTGCTCCAATCTTAGAGAATGTTCATTAAGTGAGATTTTTATGCTTATCTCACTGTATAGATAAGATTAACAGCCAAATGTTTTATGTTCCTGACTGTTTTTCTTATTTATTATAGTTTAAACTCAATAATTTCAGTTAGAAGTTGATAAGATACAAATGTAACAGGATAAAAAGTCACATGTTCAACTCTTTACTCAAAAAGAAAAATCTTAAGAACTTAATTATTAGTTAAGTTTGATCGCTGAAATTTGCATCAAGGTTTCATTAAACTAAGTGCCCTTTTGGATAAACTTTTTTTAGGTGCTTTTGACTCGTGATTTAAAACATACTCATGACTAATCTTAAGGGGTGCTAACCTGTTTTACTCACTAAATTGGTTTGAATAAAATGTTGACAAATTGTTATGAGTACCTTAAAGAGAGACTTCAATGTTGGCATATTTATGCAACTGTAAGCTAAGCTTTCTAATAATGTGATGGTGATTGGGTTGTAAGTTTTCACTTGTTTGACTCATATTCTATTTATGTTTGATGGTGTTATGAATCAAGCTTTTAAACTTACAAAACTAAGGTCTGCAGATTGGTTTTAGCTTCATAACATTTATACTTACAAAGCATATTCTTTACTTGGATTTGTTAAAAAAGAAATATTGAGACATTGACCTCGTTTAGTACATTATGTAGCACCCATATGCCTTTTGTTAACATTATTGATTCATTTATTTGCAGAAAATGTCTGAAACAAATACTAAGAACCGAAAAAAGCTGATGAATCCACACACAGCAGGCAAAAAGAGTTTTGCTTTAATCCGTAGTAAATTGGTGTGTTCTCTTATTTATTATCTAGTCTTAACCTATCATTTAAGCAACTCCTGATATCTATTTTTATGTGACTAGGAAAAAGAAAAGGAATATGTATCAGCTAAGGAGCTCTTTGTGGTCACAAGAACAAGAAAACCTGGTCGTTTGTACAAGGCATCGAATGAGAACACAACTAGTAAAATTGTACGAATAGTGTCAATATTTTTTTTTTACTGAGACCAATTATTTATTCTAAATTTTAATTTACAAGAATGCTTGTTGGATATGCTTTGTTAGGCTGAAACGGAGGAAATTGAAAAGCAAATGAGCACAGATGGTCAGTCTGTTGATGCATTTTCAGCCGTCATGGGTCCTGAACATCCGGGACGTCTAAGACTATATGGAGTGGGGGTTACAAAGACAACTTTGAAAAAGAAAGTTGACAATTCTGAACCAACTTTGAATGCAACAAATGATGTAGTGCAACAAATCCAAGGATGCAAAAAATGGAGAAACAAATGGAAGAACAAAGGAGACCTATGCGACAAGAAGTTATTGCAGATGTAGTTGCACAACTTCAGCATGCAGGGTTAATTGATCCTAACATACTAGCAGCATTGTCTGTTCCTTCCCCAAGAGAAGCTACTTCTGCTCAAACAGCCGAGCAAGGTTTGTCGCTATTTATTCTGATTGTGGCCTTGTCAGCTATTTATTTTAATTGTGGCCTTGTTGGCTATTTATTCTGATTGTGGCCTTGTCGACTACTTATTCTGATTGTGGCCTTGTCGGCTATTTATTCTGATTGTGGCCTTGTCGGCCATTTAGTTAGCTGAGTATTTTCTAGGATCAACCTCGTCGGCTATGAGTTATTAAGTATCAGCTAACATCATTCTATATACCACTGTTTTAGGAGATTTCCCTTTTTTTTTTTCTTGTTGTACCATTTTAATGCCTGATGGACTTCTGTAACATTTATGTTATAAGGGACTATTGAGTAAAGTCTTGTCGATTTGTTATTGCCTATTTCTTCTAATTGTGGCTTCACTGTTACTGATAGCCTTCTTACTCTTACCCTCTTTGTGCAGTACCTGAAAATTGTTTTTACTCTGTACATGTAGTGGCTGCTTAGTTTGAGACTTCAGTGGTTTTAGAGGTGTGACCCAAACATTAGTTGCACTCTGATTCTGAGACTCATCTAATCTGTCCGCCTTATGAGGATCCAACGCACTTGTTGGAGATGATATTTGCTTCTGAACAATGATTCCTTCAATTGAAGATTGGATATCTTGGCCAACTCGAGTCGCCTTTCCTTCCAGTTCGTCCTTTTTTGTGCCCGGAGTTGTATTCTTCTTCCTACAATTCACTTCTAAAAGGCCATATTTATCACAAACCTTACACAACGTTGACTTCCAATCATACAACACATTCTGCTCTATCAAATTACCATTCTCCGACCTGAACAGGATCACCTCTGGCAGCGTTGTATCCATTTCAACTTCAACTAGCAGCCTCGCAAAGTTCAGTCCTACTTTTCTTTCAGTGTTATGGTCCACCATTAGAGGTTTCCCAACCAAACTACCAATCTTACTAAATCCTTTCGGACTCCAGTACTTAAAATCAAGACCAGGAAGCTTGATCCAAATAGGTACAATGCGTAGTTCTTCCCTCGTAAATTCCATATCAGGATTCCATGCCTTCACTATAAATGGTTTGTTTTCAAAGTGGTATATGCCACCTTGCAACACCTCTTGCTTCCCTACTTCAGTGTCAAATCGAACTATAACAATACCATTCTTGAGCATTGCCACTTTGTTAATTCCTAGCTTGGACCAAAGCCTGTGTATGAATCCTTTCAGCACTTCAAATGGGGGATGGGATCCCAACACATAACACATTACTGCAGTCTTCCAATAGGCAATTTCTGAACTAATATCGTCTAATTCAATCTCAATTACAGGGGATTCACCATGCATAACAGGTTCTACATACTCCAATTTGAACCCAACGTTTCACCTGTATGTGGACTGTTCTGATTGCTCTTGCAGTTGGATCATTATTTTTCTGTTAGTTAGAAAATAGCTTTGCTAGCTGTTAGTCATTATTCTTCTTGTTGTAAATAAATTAAGACTTTAATAGTGAGGAAGATATTAGTTTTGAGTAACTGTATTGAACTAGGAATGATGGAATAATTCCCAGAAGCAGTATGCAAATATCTCCTGCAACTATGCTATTTTTTAATGTCATTTGAAGCTTATTGAATTTATATGCTTGTTGTAGATATAGAGTGATAACTTTAAAATATATCATTGAAGTCATTGAACTTTTGCAACAAAATTGCTAAATTATTTTGTATTTTCATTTAATTGTATGTAGGTGATGATATCGAAGAAGGAGATGAAAGTAGTAGTGAAGACTTGACATAGGAGCTGAATTGAGTTGATGTTAACTTTACCTATGTTCTGGAAATCTGTTATTTTTGAAAATTGAAAACTGTGTGGTGCATATGTACATTAATTTCACCCTTTTTGAATGGTTGAAAAATGTTTATATATTTTGCTTTTATCGATATTATGTACCCAACCTTGACTCTTAGATAATAATTTTGGTAATGAAATATAACTTCTTCACATGATCTTCTTATGTGTATTTTATGTTATAAAAGTATTGCAGTGGCTAAATTAATAATATATGTGGAACTAATAGTATATATGTTGGGATAGCCTAATATTAATCGTTGCAATATGTATATATTAATTGTTGCAAAAAGTAAAGAATTATTGCATTACCCCGTAATAACTGTAGCAATAGACATTGAGCAACAATTATAATAGCTTAAAATTGATGCATTACCATATAATAACTGTTGCAATAGAATGAAATGGTTGTAAAAATAATTGTAGCAACAACCTACAAAGAACTGTTGCATAAACTCTATCGAGACGGTAAATAACCGTACCAATAGGGTGTTAACCGTCAGCAATGGATTGTAAATAAATGTGGCATAAAGCTTAATTTCGACGGTTCATAACCGTACCAATAGAACTTTAATCGTTGGCAATTTATTAATGTGCAAACCATCGCAATAGTACCATCTACTGCTACAATTTGAATAACCGTCGGACACAACCGTTCCAATAGAACTAATGCAACGCCAGCTGTTGTAGAGGTTGGGTAAACCGTGGCGTTAGATCTATAGCGACGGTAGAGAAGCCTATTACAACGGTAAGGTAACCGTGACAGTAGATCATATTTCTAGTAGTGTATCCATGGTTTTGAAAAAGATGGAACCCCTCCAAAAAAAAAAAAAGTGGAATGAAAAGAAAAAGAATGACAAAGTTGTGAGAGTTGCAAAAGAAATGGGGAATCCGGTATTCCATCTGAAGTAAATAATGGGGTCAATATTGAGCACAAGAAAAAATGTTGCAGAAAAAAGAAAGAAAGTGACGTGCATACCACATTTCATGAGGATAGAAGCCACTAAACTTAAATGACTATACCTTTACACTCAGCCCCGTTACAAGACTTGGAAAGACCTTTTTTTATCGTGAGTGAACTAAAGTGAATGTTGATTGGAAAATAAGGGAAAACCTGTGGATGAAGTAATGCATGTGTTCATCTTTGTGAGTGTGAGAGTTGTATTTGATTGCGGACCTATAACTTGTTGAAAAATAGTGTGCGAATATGGAATCATTCTTGTTGTGAGGGCATTAGAGTACCTTTGTTGAGCTTGAACTTGCATTTGAAGCAAGTATTGCGAACTTGAGAGTCTTTGGTGATGGTGAGTCATAATTTGAATCTTGAGTGCACAGTTGATACTTGCATAAGTAAGTTGAGTCTTGTTGTGTGCTTTCATGATTGAGTCTTGTGTAGCACTGTTTGAGACATCGTTTTTGAACTCCTGAACTGGAGTTTTACTTGAAGACAAGCAAAAGTTTTAAGTTGAGACATCCAAAATTTTGACTCATTTAGGGATTTATTTAAATAGATTTAGTGTCCTTAAATGCTTTTTTTGTGCCAATAACTTATGTAAAACCCTTGATTTCCAGGTATATGGATTTAGGAACAAAGCAAAGACACTCATTTGTAAAAAGGAACAAAATGAGCTGAAAGAATGAACAAATGCAAGCCTGGTGATCGCCAAGTCTAGTTGGCGAGTCGCTGAATGGCTAGTTGACCGCTTAAAGTTTCAGTGTGACAAGTCCTTCAGGAAAGAACCAAGTTGCCGAGAGAAAGGAGCAGTCGCCAGATCGGAGAGCGGTTCCGCGATGCAGTGTTAGATCGCCCAAAGTTACATACCTTAAGGACGTTGAATGCCAAGGCAGAAGGGTGATGGAAGTTACCAAAGGGCGGCTCGCCGAGTGGTTCGGCAAGCCTGACTTATCTTCCGAGTAACTCTTCACAACACATTTTTAGAGACTATAAATACAGTTTTGAACATTTAGTTTAGTATCCAAGATCATAATATCTTATCACAACTAATATTCTTAGAACTGAGACAAGATTTCTCTAGATTTTGCCAAGCTTTGAAGAATTGAAGTTTTTCACTTTTGAGAAATTAGAAGTTGGTCTTTGAGATTCTTTGAATTGGAGCATTGTAAGAACGAATCTACTATTACCCAGTTGATGGATAATCAATTTGGTAATGATTTTTTTACCTTTTTATGATGTCTAGGTAAAACCCCAATTCTTGGGGTGTGATTATGTGAATATGGGCAGATTTAGTTTATGGGTTTTTCTAATTGTTAGTTTAAATGCTATTTAGAAGTGGGTTCAATCATTAATTGTGGTTTAATTTAAGAATTATAGTTACAAATGCAGTTCTAGCTTGTGTTCTTGACTTGCTCAAGAGAGAGGTTTTAACACCACAATTATTTGTTGATGGTCAGTGGGTATTGGGTTGACCTAGGTTCAGATCAAGAGAGTGAATTCTAAACCCAATTCCATATATTCAGCTCGAGAGAGTGAATGGACTAAAGTGTGGGTTGTTCTTATTTTGCAAGCCTGTTGATGTTGGAGAGAAATCAACTTGATGCGGTGTAAATTGTTCGAGAGAAAGTTTATCGTCTCTATAGCCTTGCCTACTCACTAATATCTATATGTTTTCTAATAGTTACAATTACCCATTTGTCTATATTAGCCTATAATTGATCACATACAAAGAACATGTCTCATTATTGTTATCTTGTATTGTCTGGCACTATTTGTAGTTGATAATCAATACCAAAACCCCCCCATTTGACATTCATGTCACCCCTTGATTTGAATGATCTTTTTATTGGATAACTTTTATTCCTATGACTGATTTGAGCATCTTCATACTTCCCAATTGAGTCTAAAACATGTACCGCTCCATGTGGGATTCGACCCGAACTCATTTAGTTGGGTTATATACTGATTAACGACTGTTGACACTTAGAATTGAATGAAGAGTCATTGAAACATTAATTTTAATCAAGATGCATGGCTGGCATGATCACTAAATTGATGCCCACTGAGGGGACTTACAACCTACAAGGGCACGTAGTTTTGGGACTTGAAGGTGACTGACCCTAGTCCACTCTGTATGAAACTACTCCAAATTGATTATGTAATTAACAATTTATGATATAATTTCTGTAATACTGGATAGCTCAAAATACTGACATGCTAACTAAAAATGCAACATTAATGTACTAATGATGAAACATTCAAATCTGAGGCATGTATATCTATAATAACTGACCTAGCATGTGTAATTTATGAACTAAAAGAATTACATAGCTAGGGTTCCGAATTTATGAAAGAATATACCCAAAACAATACTAAAATCGTGATAATCTTATTAGTAACATTAAACTAACTAATTCATAATGACCTACTGAAATTCTTGAAACCTTAGGTCTAGATATTATGAAGGGAATCAAGAAACTAACTGAATTCTAGTGACCAAATAGATAAAAGGAACCTAGTAGTGAAATCCCATATACTTGGTGATGAATTTCACGAAAAAATCTTTTGATTTCTGGGCAAGAACGGATGAAAACATTGTTGCATTTTCCTTAAGAGTTGCTCGACTTCTCTCTCTAATTTTCTCTGAATTTTGATAGGTTTTTTTTGTGAATAATTGATTATATTATAGTTTACTAGGATAAAACTAACAAAAACCACGTAGTTTAGGGGTTAAAGGATGTAGTTTAGGGGTCCAACGCAGAAGGAAAAGACCAAACGACCCCTAAATTAAATTTGCTTAACCCACAAATGGGAATGACCAATGGACCGTCGATCGACTACAGCCCGTCCTGTCAGTCCATCAATCGGCTTCAGAGAGTGGATTTTGGGGCCTCAATCCACGGACCAGGACAACAACCCTATGCCTGACCTACTATCCGTGGGTCATGCCATAGATTTTATTTTTAGCTGATTTAGTGAAGGGCTGCAGGTGGTAATTCACGGACCACTAGAACGGACTGTGGGTCACCATATGGTCTGTGTCAGTGGCAACCGTGGGTAGCACCTACAACTTCTTGAAATATGTTGGTTGGTCTTTTTCGTATATGGGGTGCTACATTATCTCCCTCTTTGGAACATTCAGCCTCCAATGAAGACTAAACTAGCTGAAGATGGGGGGAAGAGCTGCAACCTGCCACTAAATTCTGGAAACTAATTTCTGACTGAAATAAGTTCCAAGAGCAGGCAAATACTCTGGAAATGCATTTACCCACTGAAGGAACATGATATTAAGACTAAAGTTGCGCATGAGTGACTGAAAAACTAAAGAGGAACTGTTACCTCAAGCTGGAATGGAATCGGAAGGAAAGAGATGAGGATACTTGGCCTTCATGGCTACTTTTGCTTCCGATGTATATCCCTCTGCAGACTGACTACTTCACAAAACTGTAATTGAAGTGACTTCTTTGATTCTTAACCTTCAAACCAGACTATCAAGGATATCAATGGGTACCTCTTCATAAGTGAGACTTTCCTTCAAAGCCAAACTTTCTAAAGGTATAGTGGATGCTGGATCAGCCACACACTTCTTCAACAATGAAATGTGAAAAACTGGATAGATTCTTGCTAGTTCTCCTGGCAACTCTAACTAATAAGTCACTTTACCAACTCTTTTCAAGATCTACTGAGCTTCCCTTTCTTGCCAAATATCATCACCCCTTTCATAGGTGTCACTTTTAGAAAAACCCAATCATTAACTTGGAACTGCAAGTCCCTTCTCCTTACGATGGCATAGGACTTCTGGCCACTCTAGGCTGTCTTTAGTCTATCTCTAATGAGTTAAACCTTTTCCATAGCATCATGAACCAAATCTTGTCCTATCAAGGCTGCTTCACCTACATCAAACCAAACAACTAGAGATCTACATCTACGCCAATACAATACCTTATAAGGGGCCATCTAAATGCTGGAATGGTTACTATTAATGTAGGCGAACTCTATAACGAGAAGGTGACCATCCCAACTACCTTTAAAATCGATCACGCAAGCTCTCAACATGTCTTCTAATGTCTGAATGGTACGCTCTGCCTAACCATCCATCTGTGGATGAAATGTTGTGCTAAGATTAACTTGAGTACTAAGACCTTTCTGAAAAGACTTGAAAAAATGAGAGGTAAATGAGGACCTCTATCTTATATGATAGACAAAGGAACCCAATGAAACCTGACTCTCTCATTAATGTAAAGCTTGGCGTAGTCCTCCGCCAAATTTTTAGTCTTAACGGCCAAAAAGCACACAGACTTAGTAACTCTATCAACTATCACCCAAATGGAGTCATGTTGTCTGCGAGTACGAGGTAAAACTGTAATGAAGTTCATGTTGATCACTTCCCACTTCCAAGTAGGAATGTTCATCTCTTGAGTCATACCTCCTGGTTTCTGATGTTCTACCTTCACTTGTAGAAAATTAGGGCACTTAGCCACAAATTCCTCTATATCACTTTTCATACCATTCCACTAAAAGATTTTTCGCAGATCACAATACATCTTAGTGCCGCCTGGATGAATAGAGTATTTGGAATTATGGGCTTCTTCAAGAATCTGTTGTCTCAACTCACCCACCTAAGAAACACATAAACTACCCTGATAGCGAAGCACACCATCTCCCATTGGGAGAAAACCTCAACGCTCTATTGATGGACAACACCTTTTAGTTGAAGCAATATCGGATCAGTGTCTTACTTTTCCTTAACCTCAACTACCAATGAAGATTCAGCCACATTATGAACCATTACATCACCATCTGATATGCTCATAAGACGAACTCCTAAGCGAGCAAGCCTGTGAACATCCTTTGCTAGTTCCTTTCTTTCTTCCTCAACATATGCTACACTGCCAAAAGATAATTTGCTATTAATATCTGCTACTACATTGGCCTTAACAGGATGGTATTGCACACTAATATCATAATCCTTGAGTAACTCAAGCCATCTCCTCCTGTGGAGATTCAATTCTTTCTCGGTGAACACATACTAAAGGCTATTATGGTGTGTGAACACATATATGTGAACACCCTACAAGTAATGTCTTCAAATCTAAAGTGGAAATAGCACTCCTACACGCTCGAGGCAATGAGTGAGATAGTTCTTCTCATGTACCTTAAGTTGTCTAGAAGCGTAAGCTTTAACCTTACCTCGCCACATCAACACACAACCTAGGCCGACTCTAGATGCATGACAATAGATAACGTAATCGTCTGAACCCTCTGGTAGAGTCAAAACAGGATTTGTAGTCAACCTCATTTTTAGTTTTGCGAACCTTTTCTCACAATCATCTCAAACTTAACCTTTTTCAGAGTCAACTTAGTCAATGGAGAGCCGATGTATGAAAATTCTTCGACGAACCTATGTAATAACCAGCCAAACCCAAGAAGATTATGATATCTGTAGGGGAGGTAGGTCTTGACCATTGTTTCACTGCTTCTATTTTCTGAGAATCCACTCGGATTCCTTCGCTATACATAATATGACCAAGAAAAGCAATGGATTTCAACAAAAACTCACACTTACTAAACTTAGCGAATATCTGGCGATCATTAAGAGTTTGCAGGACAACCCTCAAATGATTCTTATATTCTTCCTCATTCCTAGAGTAAATAAGGATATAATCATTAAATACGATAACGAACAAGTCCAAATACTACTTGAACACTCTATTCTTCAAATTCATGAAAGCTTCAGGGGCATTGGTTAGTCCAAATGACATAACTACGAATTCATAATGACCATACCGAGTTGTGAAGTCTATTTTCGGGATGTCACTCTTTCTGACTCTAAGCTAATGATAACGGGATCTGAGGTCTATTTCTTAGAAATGACTAGCACCCTGAAGTTGGTCAAACATGTCATCAATCTTGGGGATATGGTACTTATTCTTGATTGTGACTTTGTTCAACTTCTTATAGTCAAAGCACGTTCTGAGAGAACCATATTTCCTTTTCACGAACAACATTGGTACACCCCAAAGGGAAATACTAGGCCTGATGATGCCCTTATCTAGAAGGTCTATTAACTGCTCTTTGAATTCCTTAAGCTCATCTGGAGCCATTCTATAAGAGGGAATAAAAATAGGCTAGGTATGTGGAAGAAGATCAATTTCAAAGTTCATTTCCCTTTCGGGAGGAACTTTGGGAAGATCTTCGGGAAACACTTTTGGGAACTCATTAACTATAAGAGCTCACTCAAGAGTTGGGGTTTCAGAGCTTGAATTCTTAACCTGAACTAGATGATAGAGACAACCATTAAAGATCACCTTTCTCGTCTTAAGATAGGAAATGAATCGACCCATAGGCGCTAAGCTACTAACCTTCCATTGTAAGATTGGTTCTTCTGTAAACTGAAAATGAACAATCCTAGTTCTCCAATCGACTAAGGCATAATAGGAATGTAACTAATCCATGCCTACAATGATATCGAATTCTAGCATTTCTAACTCTACAAGATCTGCTGAGGTGACTTTTTGAGAGACTGTGACAGGGCAATTTTTGTATACCCGTCTAGCTATTACTGGGTCACCAAATGGAGTAGAGAATCAGAAGTGTGATGAGAGAGTTTCTGGACTAACATTGAAGTTGACTACTATATAAGGAGTTACGAAGGAAAGAGTAGCCCCTCGATCTACCAAAGCATAAACATTTAAGTTAAAAACTCGTAACGTACCAGTGACTACATCAGGAGATTCTTCCTGATCCCGGCGAGCAGGAAGAGCATACAACCTGTTTTGGCGTTGTCCGCCACCTGTACCAGATGAGCTACCCTGCTGAGTTTGACAACCAGTTAGTGTTGTTGTAGTTGTCGACTGAGCTCTATGATAATTGCCTACTCGACCCTATTAAGAAAGAGGGACAATCTCTCAACCCGTGACAGAACAGACCACTCCCAAAACATCCTTCCTTCCCCACAAGACACTCGCCCAGATTGCTCTTACCACACTTTGGAAAAGTTGGGTAGGTTCTGGTGCCTGAAATACTCTCTTGAGAATTAGAGCCTGACGCCCTACCTTTCTGATCCTGTCCAGACATGGAAGATGCAACACTAGTAGATGAAGGTGCTAGAGCTGAAGACTTCTGCTGAAACTGCGAGCGATTTCCACTACCTTATTTCTATTGAGAATACTCATAAATGCCTGTCCTAGCCTTTTTATTATCCTTAGACTATTATCTAGCTTTATCTCCCTCAACCTGCTGAGCATGATTCATGAGCCTAGAGATGTTCATATTTTCCAGAAACATTGCATTTCTACAGTCTATTTTCACTATGTCAGTTATCCCATATAGAAACTTGTTCATTTGAGCCCTGGAATTGAAAACAATGTGAAGAGCATACCTGGAAAGTTGGGTGAACTTGAGTCCATACTCTTCGACTGTCATGTTACCTTGCCTCCAATTCATGAACTCTTGAGCCTTTGCTTCCCTCAACTCTCCTTGGAAGAACCTGTCCAGAAAAGTTTCACTAAAGCATTCCCACATGATAGGAGTTGCATTTGTACCCCAGTTTTCTTTCCATTGAGTAAGCTAGATGTGAGCTACATCCTTAAACTGGTAGGATAACAACTCTACGCTATCATTACTTGTAACTTGCATCACCCCAAATATCTTCTTGACCTTATCTATCATGTTTTAGGGATCCTCACCAATCTTTGATCCTAAGACCTTAGGCGGATTCTTCCTTACAAAATCATGAACACTGCCTGCTACTGATCCACCACTAGAATTTGCAGGGGTTGGAGCCTGCTGGTTGTTCTGGTTGGTCACCCTCTGAGCGAAAAGCTAAATGGCATTCCGTAACTCAGCATCTGAAACTTCTTGATCTGGGGTTGCAAGAACTGTGTAGCGTTGCGTCCATTCATTTTCCTTCCGTAAGCTACGAGGAGGCATAATCTCAAAGCGCATAACTTCGAGTTAGAAACGAGGAATTAGATCATCCCTTATGCATGATAAGAGTGGAAAGAAAAAGAAGTTTTCCTAAAATACTTCATAGCCTCCCTCTAATTAGATGTGGTGAACTTCACACCCATGAAAAAAACTCTACTTAGTGCCCCTTTTCAGACATTCTAGGACTCTTAAATATAGTGCTCTGATACCAAGTTTGTCACGCCACGAAGCTACCCCAAGACATGGACACGGGACCTAGGATCACAAGTGACCCTAAGTTAACCCTGCTGGCATATCATAAGCATACTTGAAAATAAACTGACACAAGAAATACTGTGTGGAAGCTGAATCATAATAAAACCTAAATGATGGGGAATACCTATTTTAAGGCTGAATATATATAAAACTAAGAGTTTAACAACAACTAAAATATCAAACTCAAGTGCTAAAGTTGAATCTAAATATGTCTGAAAATAGCCTTTAACTAACTAAAAATGTTGGGACATGCCCCAGCTAAATCTAGAAAAAACTAAATACAAGTCTAAAGGCAAATGAAACATGTATGTCGTCCTCGGAGAATGAGGATTCACCACTAATACTGCTGAGTTGAATATCGGGAACCGATCTATGGGTGATCAGGAAGTTGAGAAATTGAACCAACATCACGAGAAGATGTAGCGCAGAGTATGCATCAGCACATCAAAGATATTGAGCATGCAGGATATAGTAAATCTGAACAATAAACATAACTGAGCAAAGCATATAACTAAGCAATAATATAAGATAAGCCTGATGCTATAGTGAAAATACTGAACTTTAACTATCTGAATGCAATGACCAAGTTTTATGAATGCAATGACCAAGTTTTATAACATGCTGAGGTTGAAATCTGAATATAACTGATAACATAGTCAATGCAATGGAAACTGGTTGTAAGGGAGCTACTAATTACCGAGATAAAACCACATGAGCTAAATGTTCAGTCCGATGTATACGCCCCATCAAAAGGACCCAATATATCCTCCCAGAGGTCTAGAGGCATGACTGGCGTGATCACTAAATTGATGCCCGCAGAGGGGACTTACAACCTACGGGGGAACGTAGTTCTGGGACTTAAGGGTGACTGACCGTAGTCCACTCCGTATTAAGGTACTCCCAATTGATTAAGCAATTAACAATTTATGACTGAATTTTTGTAATACTGGATAGCTCAAAATACTGACATGCTAACTGAAAATGCAACATAAATGTGCTAATAATGAAACATTAAAATCTCATGCATGTATATCTGTAATAACTGACATACCATATGCAATTCTTGAACTAAAATACCTACATATCTAGGGTTTTTAATTTACGAAAGAATATATACAAAAGAATAATAAAATGATGATAATCTAATTAGGAACATTAAATAAAATAATTCATAATGATCTGCTGAAATTCTAGAAACCCTAAGTCTAGATAATATGAAGGGAATCAAGAATCTGATTGAATTCTAGAGACCTAATTGGTGAAAGGAACCCACTAGAGAAATCCCACATACATAGTGATGAATTTCATTGAGAAATCCTTCGATTTTGGGGCTGGAAATGATGAAAACCTTGCAGCGTTTTGTTGAAGAGTTTCTCGACTTCACTTTCTAATTTGCCCAGAGTTTTGATGAATTTTTGGTGATTAATTGATTTGGTAGGGTTCTAATTAGTTTACTAGACTAAAACTGACCAAAACCATGTAGTTTATGGGTTAAAAAACATAGTTTAGGGGTCCAATACACAAGGAAAAGGCAAAACAATCCATGACTTAAAATCTACTGAAGCCACGGACGGGCCTGACCGAAGGATTGTCGATCAACTTACAGCCCATCCTGTCAGTCCGTTGATTGGCTTTAGAGGGTAGATTATGGTGCCTTGATTCACGGACTTGGACCACGCCCTGTTGCCTGACCTACGCTCTGTGGGTCCGGCCTTAAGAATTTTTCTAGGCTAATTCAGGGGAGGGCTGTAGGTGGCCATCCACAAACTACCAAGACGGACCATGGGTCACCCTACAATCCGTGGGTGGAAACTGTGGGTTGTACCTGCAACTTCAGGAAATCTTCTGGTTGGTCTGTTTTCTGATACGGGGTGTTACATCATTAGTCGAGGGTTCACTAACAGTCGTTCATCTAGACGAGCAACACACAAAGCAATTATTTTCTTTCTCATTTTCATTCCAAAATAACATGCAATCATTAGGGCATGCAATTATTTTTTTCATAATTAAGACCCAATTCATTAATCACATTTTTTCCTTGTGGAACGACTTAGGTATATGAGCAAGTGTAGATGCCTCTCTTAACAAGTCTAGCAAGTCTCCTTCCTCCAATAATTTAAAATTTTTCATTGCATCTTCAGATAGCCCCTTTCGCACTCCCTTATGGCTCATGTAACGCTCAACATCTCTAAAAATATCATGAAGTAGGCTATCAATATTTTCACGAATGTTGGAACCTTCCTCGTTATTTTTATGATCTCGATTATTTCTCAAGGAAAATATTTCTGCATGAACAATCCGTTTGCGGTACCCTTGCACAAACCAATAACCAACCAAGTGATCCTCTACCACATTTCGATGATGCTAATTACAACCAACACACTTTTGCAAGGAAATAATATTTCATCTCCTTTGGAAGCTCGTTCAAAATCTCTATCAAAGAAAGTTATTCACTCCACTAATATACTCGATTGTTGATCTCCGCAGACCTACCCAACTTTTATTGTTACTATCCTTTCAATACTGAATATCCAATATGACACCAAAATCAAATTACAAAGATAATAAATCAAAGAAAAGATTCTGAATATCAAACCACTAGATTTGGTTCCCTTAAAAACATACATTCAACAGATTTTGATCAGTGGCTCTATTTTATTTTACTTAACAACATACTTGAAACGTCTTTTTTTCTTGATCTATTTGATATACATGATCAGTTGTCTACTTAACAATACCAATTTTACCAATAATTTCAAATAGTTAAAAGAAAAATGATGTAAAAGATTTTAAATCTAAAACCACAATCTTATGATAATAAGATATGCACTAAAGTCAAACAATTTTGCAAAATCTAAACACTCAAATGGTGTAAAGAATTTTATATAAAAAAAATAACATTTCATACTATTTTCCAAAGTCAGCAACCTCACTAAACAAACTGAGCAACACATGATCGCAAGACTACCCATAAAAAAGAAAAGACTAGGAGATTGTCTCGAGGAAAATGAAAAGAAGAAAAGTACGCAGACTAAGTGTGTCCGCTCATGCTATGTGCGATGTGTGGGTTAGGTCGGCTTTTCGAATGTTGGTTGAAGCTTCGACGACTCAAACTCAAGTTGTGACGGCTCAGGCCAATAGAGATGTTACCACTCATGTGAATCCTAATATGAATTTGGCTGCTTCAAGGGTTACGGATTTTCTAGAATGGACCCTCCTGAATTTCATGGATCCAAAGTGGAAGAGGATCCTCAAGAATTTGTCGAAGAGGTTTATAAAATACTTGCTATTATGGGGGTGACTTCGGTAGAGAAAGTAGAGTTAGAGGCTTACCAATTTAAAAGTGTTGCTCAAGTACGGTATAATAAATGGAAGAACAATACATCGGTAGGTGCGGGTACCATTGAGTGGGAAGTGTTTAAATTGGCGTTCCTTGGTAGGTTCTTTCCTCGACAGTTCATGGAATCTATGGTTGAAGAGTTCATTAACATTCTTCAAGGAAGCATGAGCGTGAAACATTATGCACTAAATTTCACTCAATTGTCCAAGTATGCTTAAACTATTATGGCGGATTCGAGGGATGAGATCAGTAGGTTTTTGACGGGTGAGTTCGACTTAGTAATAAAAGAATGTCTTTCGGCAATGCTCCATCATGATATGGATATCTCACGTCTTATGGTGTATGCCCAAC
Organism: Solanum tuberosum; assembly: GCF_000226075.1. NCBI lineage: Eukaryota > Viridiplantae > Streptophyta > Magnoliopsida > Solanales > Solanaceae > Solanum > Solanum tuberosum. The sequence continues at coordinate 4,544,809 of NW_006238928.1, forward strand.
AAATAGAGGAAGAGAAACTCAAGAAAAAGAATAGGGAGGCAAAAAGAGCTAGGACCGGTGATGGGAACTTCTCCAATGCTAGGTTTGATGGACAAGGTCGACCAAGGTTGAAACAAAGATTATCAAACAAAGGATCCTCTAGTGCTGCAAGGGTAAACAAAGATAGGGTTTCCAACCCTAAACCTCATGGACGTAATAGTGGTGGTTCTTATGTAGCTAGGCCTAATTGTGTAAAATCTGGAAGAAAACATTATGGTAAGTGCCTAGTTGACTCAGACGGTTGCTATGGTTGTGGAAAGAGTTGTCACAAGATGAGAGATTACCTAATGCTCATATCCAAGGGGAGAGAAGGCAAGCAAACTCCTCCTAGCGGTTCAAACTCCAATGCTCTAAAGCAATTTCGCTTTTATGCTCTTTAATCCCAGTGTGAACAAATGAGCTCCCCGGATGTTGTGACCGGTATGTTAAAAATCTTTCTTATTGATGTGTATACCTTGTTAGATCCCGGTGCTACTTTATCAATTGTGACACCTTATGTGACCATGAAATTTGATATACTCTTCGAAGTGTTAGTAGAACCTTTTTCAGTCTCTACCCCGGTTGGTGACTAAGTTGTGGCTAAGAGAGTCTATAGGGGATGTCTTATTTCCTTATCCCATAGAGTTAATTTGGTGGATTTGGTAGAGTTAGACATGTTATACTTCGATATGATTTTGGGTATGGATTGGTTGTATGCATGTTATACCTTTATCGATTGTAGGACTCGGGTGGTTATATTCCAATATCCAAATGAGCCTATCTTAAAGTGGAAGGGGGGAAATTCTATACCTAGAGGTCAATTTTTCTCTTGTCTTAAATCTAGGAAGATGATCTGCTAAGGGTGTATTACCATCTTGTTAGGGTGAGGGATGTTGAATCCAAAACCCCTTCTCTAGAGTCGGTTCCGGTAGTGAATGAGTTCCCATATGTTTTCCCCGATAATTTACCTAGCTATTCCCCCCGAGATGGAAATAGATTTTAGTATTGAACTTTTACTTGATACACAACCTAAATCCATTACTCCTTATAGAATGGCTTTGGCTGAGTTGAAAGAGTTGAAGGAGTAACTAAAGGATTTGTTAGATAAGGTTTTTATCCGACCGAGTATCTCTCCATGGGGTGCTCCCCTGTTTTTTGTTTGAAAGAAGGATGTGTCTCTTAGAATGTTCATTAGCTATTGTCAATTGAATAAGGTGCCCATAGAGAATAAATATCGTCTTCCTAGAATTGACGATTTGTTTGACCAACTTCAAAGGGCTAGCTATTTCTGTAAGAATGATCTTTGTTCGGGTTATCACCAATTGAGGGTGATAGGAGTTGATATCCCCAATACGGCATTCCAAACTCGATATGGTCATTATGAATTCCTAGTAATGTTGTTTTGATTGACTAATGCTCCGGCGGCGTTTATGGACTTGATGAATATAGCGTTTAGGAAATACCTCAACATGTTAGTGATTGTGTTTATCGATGATATATTGATCTACTCATGGAGCGAGAATGAGCATGTGGACCATTTGAGAATTGTGTTGCAGGTTCTTAACGACCAACAACTTTTTGCAAAGTTTAGCAAGTGTAATGTTTGGTTGAGGTCCGTAGGTTTTCTTGGTAATATTGTGTCAATCAAGGCTATTGAGGTAGATCCTAAGAAGACGGATGTGGTCAAGAGTTGTCCTAGACCTCTAACTCCTTCCGAGAATAGAAGCTTTTTTGGTTTGGTGGGTTACTATAGAAGGTTTATTTAGGTGTTTTCCTCCATTCTTCTCCATTTACGGCTTTGACTCAAAAAGAAAGCTAAGTTTTTGTGAGAAAAGTTTCCAAGAGTTAAAAGATATACTTACTTCCGCTCCGGTGTTGACCTTACTAGATGGTACAAATGGTTTTGTATTATACCGTGATGCCTCTAGAGTGGGGTTGGTATGTGTCCTCATGCAAAACGGTAAAGTGATTGCCTATTCTTCAAGGCAACTTAAAGTCCATGAGAAGAATTATCCTACCCATGATCTTAAATTAGCGGTGGTCGTATTTCCCTTAAAAATATAGAGGCATTATTTGTATGGGGTCCATGTGGATGATTTCACTGACCACAAGAATCTTCATTATGTGGTTAGTCAAACGAACTTGAATCTTCGATAAAGAAGGTGATTAGAATTATTAATGGATTATGGCATGAGTGTCCTTTATCACCCCAACAAAGATAACGTGGTGGCGGATGCAGTTAGTAGATTTTCTATGGGTAGTGTGGCTTATGTAGAGGATGAAAGGAAAGATTTTGTTCATGAGGTGTGTAGACTCGCACGACTAGCTGTCCAACTAGTGGATTCCACCAAGGGTGGTGTCATGGTCCATAATGGTTCTAAATCTTCCTTTGTGATGAATGTGAAGTCTAAACATGACCTTGATTCTATAATAGTTGAGTTGAAAAAGTTGGTAGTCAAGAAGTCTGTTGAGGCTTTCTCCCAAGGGGGAGATAGGGTGCTTAGGTAATGAGGTAGATTATGTGTTCCAGATGTTGATGGTTTGAGGGATCAAATTTTAGAGGAAGCTCATAGTTCTCGGTACTCTATTTATCCAGGAGATACGAAGATATACCGTGATCTATAAAGTCTATTGGTGGAATGGTATGAAGAAAGATATTGCGGAATTTATAGCCAAAAGTCATAATTGTCAACAAGTCATTCATTTTGTTTCTTTATGAGTGTGAGAGTTGTATCTGATTCCGGAACTATAAAATGTTGAATCATTGTGTGTGAATATGGAATCATTCTTTGTGTGAGGGCATTTGAGTACCTTTGTTGAGCCTAAAGTAGTATTTGAAGCAAGTATTTACACTCCCTCTTCTCACGGGGAAAGTACTTTCCTAAGAATGCTTCCTTATACTCCTCCCATTCTATAGGACCCACTTCAATCGTTCTATTGGCTTTCCATTGAGTGAACCAAATTTGGGCCACCTCTTTCAATTGGTAGGAAGCCAACTCCTCCTTCTCCCTAGATGACATACCCATAACATCTACAATCCTATAGATTTCATCCAAGAATCCTTGGGGATCTTCTCCCATTCTAGAGCTAAGAAAGATAGGAGGATTCATCCTCACAAAGTCTCTCAATCTTGAGGCAGCGGTACTCTCATCTCTATTCAGTTGAATCGTCATGGCTCGGGCTAAGCTTAGAAAAGCCACCCTAATCTCCTCATTAGTCATTTCCGACAGAACCACCAAAACCTCATTCTATTGCTCACCTATAGGGACTTGGTCACCTTAAAAACCTTGCACACCTTGGGGAGGAACTCCCTCATCAACTATCTCCCCTTCTGCTATCCGTTGGTTTTCCCTCGTATTCATATCCTATAAAGACAAGAGAAGGATTAGGAAAATAACACTTATAGACCAAACTCTAAGGCATGACTTCAATAATAATTAAAGAAGTGTACCTTCTACCATCCTATAGCCTCTCGCTCATAGATGTGTCGCGACTCACACCGATGAACAAGACTCTACTAGACGTGGCTTTTGAGACTTTGAACCTAAGAACCATTTTCCAAAACCTTATGCTCTGATACAGAGTTTGTCACGACCCGAGAGCACCCCCAAGTCCTAACATACGTATTTGACCTCTCAGAGGTCTTATACAAGCCCTTAGCATTCATCACATTAGATATGTAAAATAGTGCGGAATTAAGAACACTTTAAAACAAAATCCATAAGACTCAAATGTCATTTTTAGAAATATCTTTCAAAAGTACACAAACAGAATATTAAGTCTCTTAGCCATCTTAGACAAAAAAACTGAAAACATACTGGGGACACGGCCCTTTACTATCAAAAGAAATCTACTAAGTCTATTACAAGAACCTTATCATAACACTAGAATAGAAAAGTCTTGTTCTCGACATATGAGGACATAACACAAGATCTAGGAAGAACATCACATCCCAAGATTACTAAAGAACCCGCTCACTTTTCGGATAGAAAAATAGAGAAAATATGCAATTAGCACAATTAAGTACTAAGTATGACTATGCAAAAACATGTTAAAATGGATATTTATTTGAGATATAGGTTTTCATGCCATTTTTGATAAAAACCTTCATAACACAAGTATAAGAGACACATTTCAAGTCATCATCCACATATAAGGCAATACCCACATAATAGACATACTCAACTAGTACCAATGTACAATACATAAACATAATAGTCAAGTAAGTCCTTTCATCATCTTGAAACCTCTATCTCAAGTCAACCTAAGCCACACTTAAGTGAGACATGAAGTGACCGCCCATATAACCTCTTCATATACACCTAAGTGTTTCTAAGGGTTACCATAGATAAGGAATTTATCATTACAATATAACGTGCTAAGTCTACATTCTTTATTACACCATTTAGGAGACATTCAAGAAATGAGGGGACTTTCACTTAATAGTCATTTAGACTTAGGGAACTTACTTTAGCATCTTCTAGGCCTACTCGTGCCATGTGTAGATAGCATCCCATACTACCACCTACACTTTGTAGAATCTATCCAATAACTCGACTGCACATCCCACATGATGGGAATACGCATTAACCAACATAGACCATTCTAGCTAGGCATGGAATCCGTAGTCTACCCTACTTCATGGAAGGTGTTCTACTTGCCAAGGGTAGAACTAATAAGCAACCCATGTAGGGACATGGTTTAGGGGATATCCAAAGAAGTTCATTGTACCCTAACCTCTTACTCGGAGAGGGCTACCTTATTAACCATATCCACTCGGTGCTTAGCCTTAGTTCCTATAGAGTAATTTCATTCACATGTATGTACTAGAGAAGGCTCCATCACTAAGTCTAGCCGACCCATAGTACTTCTACCAAGAAGGGCACCACAGGATCTATCGATCAAGGTTCATTAGGATAGCTCATTGACTTTCTTAGAGAGGGTTTTCTACCGTTCCGGTCCACCAACTCTAAGTCTATCATTTAACACAAGAATAAGGTCATCACACTAAGGTTCACCACTTCAAGGTTTTTCCTTCACTTAGGAGTCTAGACTTATGAAAGGGCACCATGATTAGGTCTACCGATTCAAAGCTTAGCCTAGAAGTCCTCTATTATCATTCATAGAAAGGGCACCACAAGGATTTACCGATCCTAGACATTTATTCATTCCATAAGCTTTCATGTAACAAGAGGGACATCTAAGTCTACCAAGCAAGCCACAAAATTACCATATAGAAACTCTTCATAGTCTAACATCATCACATATATGAACATTAAAAGAGATCACAATTTCAATCATAATGCAATAACACTTTATACAAGATCACTTTATGTCCATAAGAATACCTTTGCATTTATACCTTCACATAGTACAATGACACTTCATAACTTGATAACACTTAAATTCAATAGATAATGCCTTCAAGGCCATGTTCATAATACATTCCATAATTAAACGCCTCCGCCATAAGTGTATCAAACAAAACAAGAACAATTATATCAATAATATGAGATTAAGCCAACTTACCATCCTTCAAAGCCATAATCAACAACACTCAAGTCCCAACCATTTTACTTACGAGAAGAGAATTCATCCATAACTTGCCCATAAGGCCACTACTCTCATTTCATCCATACATCAACAATTCATCATAGATAGACATAAAAAATCATAAGAGTCTCCAATACAATCCAATCCAATCCAAATACAATTTCATAAACTTTGAATTATAAGCAAAAGACCCAATTCAAAAGCAAATTCTAGGGTTTTGTGGAAGACAAGGGTTCATAGAGTTTTTCATTCAAAAACTCTCAATCAAACATTAATAACATCATATTTAATCATTGAAACCATTTTCATGCAAGAACCCTTGAGAGAATTGAGAAACAAGCTATTTTCATAACTTTTTAGAAAACTTTGAAATTCATTTGAGATTGGCTCTAAAGCGAAAACTAGCTTTAGATAAAGAGCCACCATACCTCAATTGATGAAATCCCAACGAAATTTGGTGGAAGGAACCCTCAATTTGAAACCGTAACTCTCCACCTTCTTCTTCCTTGAACTTGAGAGAACTTTAGAGAGAGAAAGTCTTTGGGAGTTTTAATTTGAAGAATGAATTCAAAGAAAAATACCTTTGTCCTTGAAGTGATCCACTAGCCTTGGACCCTCCCTTGGACTTTGCCTTTGGATTTTTAAAGCTAAGGCATATCCACGGGAGTATTCAAATGACCTACTTATATCATATATATATATATATATATTCATATAAAAATAAAATAGTTTATACCCATTTAATTTTGACCAAAGACGAAATTACGCCTTTTTATGCCTCCCCTGGATTTCCCAAATAAAACTAAGGCAATTACCAAGGGAGCTTCTAAGGTCCTTGGAATGGTCTACCATCCGGCTAAGGCGAAGTTCAAGGGAGCTTCGAAGGGAAGTGATGCCTTTCGCCTTCCTTGAACCCTCTCTTGAACTTATACTTAGTCAAATTTTTAGAAAATTTCCTAACTCCAATTTATGCTTAAACTTTTAAGATTCATACGTTAGGCTCTAGTTTCACCTATCAATTTTTAGGGTCGCTACACCAGCCTAAGATAATTTTGGCAATAACCTCCTCCTTGATTTGCTAGAAAATGTACTTCTTCATCGTACATACCTTCAAAGTCCGCATCATCGTGAGTTACTCCATAAACTCCAACTCCATTTAATACCTTAGAACCACTTCCTATGACATGTATCGACAATAGATCCATTTGAGTCATCATTTTTGCCATGTTTTCATCCCTCTCTTGGTCTTCTTCTATTTGATCCTTTGTCATCCTAAAGTTCAAAGGAGACACTTAATCATCCCTAGTGTACTAAACACATTATCTCTTTCATCCTATCAAGAAGGCTATATGCTATTTCAAATGGTTGTTGCATAATTCCTTCTTGGATGAGCTGGTAGCCACACCCTTGTTTACTGAATCTAGACTCCGATAGAAATGTTGTAACAACACGTTGTTCGGGAGTCCGTGAGTTTGACACTGGAGCAACAAATTATGAAACCTCAACCATGTTTCATGAATTGGCTCACCATCCAATGTTTTGAAGTTCGGAATATTATCTCTCAATGCCATCATCTTCGAGGGAGGGGAAAACCTTACATAGGACGCCTTAGTGAGCTCTTCTCTAGAAGTAATTGAATCTCTTGGTATGTTGGCTAACCACATTATTTCCTTTCTCTGTCATTCCCTGAACTAGGGGAGGCATGACTTGTACTTGATACCTTATGCAATCGAGTTAGCCACTGAAACATACTAACTGACTCAACTGCGGGCCTAGAAGGTCGGGCAGCATGACATCTAAAATATTAAACGTGAACCATTAGGGTCATAACCTGAATAACAACTTATATAGACAAAGGTAGACAAGCCAAAAAAAATACTAGTTGGCCGACGAGACCGCAATTGAGGATATACACACATACAAACATATCTATACATGTCAAGCCTATGTGGCTGGGAACTGGAAATGGTAGAAAGATACCTAGAATATTGTGTGCACAATAGCCTCTATGAGTGTCATAAGCACTAGTCGAGACAAGGCCCCAACAATACCCGAACTGCACAACAAAAGATATCATCCTATGAAAGCTCCAGGAATAGGTGGAGCTTGCCAACTCACAACTGAATAACAAATTCTAGTAGAGGGGTAAATTTGAATCCCTACCTGGACCTGCACGCATAAAACAAAAATGCAGCGTCCCCAGGCAATTGGATGTCAATACGGATAAATATGTATTGGTAGGTAAGGTGGAAAATATAGTCAGAAATAGCTTTTATAAAAAGGGTAATAAAGATACCACCTGAAACAGAAACTTTGATAACCTCCATGGCTGACATCCTACCTTATATGAAATAAATATTCATGGTATGCTCGCATAATCGTATGTCGTGAATACATATATATAGATGTAAATGCATGTCATACCCAACCAAGTGCTAGCAATGGTGGTGCCTTATGGTAGCGAACCAACATAATATTGGCTAATTTGTGGCCATCTGTGTCTCATACTTATAAATATAGACAATAGGCCCCATACCTTCCAATTATAGCTCGGAAGTAGAATGCATATCTTGTAAATGTCATGGATTCATAATGCATTTGTGTTACCTGAATCATGTTTCCAATCTCGTCTCGTTGGTACTTTTGTCCTCATAATCTCGTAATCACTTTCGTATCAAATGTAAATATCTTGTACAACCATATGCTTGTGGATTAAACTAGAACACTCAGATAAAATTAAGAAAGGTTACTTAAACCTGAGAATGTTCATATAGATCTTAAGGTGCTTCACCTAGTTTTTATATATGTTTCCTTAGTAATTTGTAAAAGAAAGTATTTCCAAAAAAAACATGTCCTTTAGTAGTTTAAACATACGAGTTATATTTAACAGTTTTGGAAATCGACAAATTATTTTTAAAATTTTCAAAATAGAAGAAATTAGCGAGGAAGGAGGACTGATTTCAAACTTTGAATGTTCCTCCATAATACTTCTAAGTTACAACACCTAAAGAAGAATAATAATATATACACACGGACCTACATTCAAGAGAATCGACAAAATGGCACATAGACGCCGAGTAACCTATATAACCGAACGAGTGGAATATCAATATAATTTATTCACTAAAATACGCCAGTTGCAATCCCAATGCCTTTCACAGAAGAGCATTCTAATGATAGAATAGTAAAACAATTTTTCATGATTTAGGATTGTAAAATTCATGCTCAAAGCAAGAAACTCTTAGCCTTAACATACCTCAATTCTCGGTCTTGTAGTATTAATGTGGACTGCACCCCTTCCTTAGAGTATGTAACCTACATGAAATCATGTCACACAACCATTACAGGCAGAATATAACACGTCAGTGTCAAAGTAGCAATTTAGAGCTTACTAGCAGAGTATTTAGCTCACCAACCCATTTTAAATGTATGCTTCATTACCTTTTCTTCTCCAAATTAAAACCCCAAATTAATGACGTTACAAACATTTTTGCAACAGCTATTAACATGTGGAGGCCTACGTAATAGTCAACAACAACAAAATAGAGTATGCCTGCACAATAATAAAAACTCTACGTATTGCCACAGCCCTCCTTTCCAACCACAAAATAACCACAACAAAATCCAAACCATAAGTCTTCAAACAATCAATGCCAGAAAAATATATGTAATACGGTCCTGTAATTGTTCAATATAACCATAATAACTCGAACTTACGCCTTCCAATCACCATCTTGTGAGTTCATCCAATAATTACGTTTGGAATCATGTTTTTCTCTTAATAAGCAATAAGAGAATAAAAGGGAAGAAACTTAACTTAAAATTGATGGAGCTTATAGTATTGTAGCATGCCTCCTCAATTACAAAGAGTCTTCTCAAGCACAACACGTTGAACCAAGAATAAGTCATTTGAAAATCGCAATGCAATAATAGAACCAACGGTACACTTATTTATTTTACAATTAATTACCCATCTATACTTTTTCTTCTCTTCCAGATTCATATCAGCAACAACCACACACAAACAAATAATTTCCAAAAATTCCATCAACAACAACATCAGAAAATACGTCAAAAATAGCCCAATATCACATTACTATAAAAATACAATTTTCCAGCCGTCTGTTTGTTTTCTTGCTTATATAGCATAGCTATAACTTGGACTCAGTCAAAAAAATTAAGGGTGAGAATTATTACCTCCAAACAGTAACAACACCGACTAAAAATGAGACTCCTTCACCAGGAAGATCTATTCAAATCATAACCAACAAGGAGGAAAGAGTAACATAATCTCTATAAACATTCCGAGAGTGAAACAATGTTGAAATCTTGTAGATATTTTCTTGGATGATAGGGGAACCTTTAGAGAGGATTTAGGACTATTTTTCTTATTATTTGGTCGAAAAATCGAGTTTAAACGAAGTGAAACCAAATCCTCTCAAGCTAAACCGACATATGGGCGAGGGACCCACCTTCACGTGCCTGCTTGTGCAGTCTCACTAAAATCTGAATATCTCTCAAATCTGAAGTCGTATGGACAAATGGTATAGTTCATTGGAAAGTCGACTCGTAGTCCTTTAATTTAGTATATTGGGGTTCTTCTAAAGCTTTATATATTGGGAGAACAGCCCCGAGACATTTAACCCAAATTTCAGAAAATTTATCAAAGAAACTTGCTTTAACTTTTGCCGACTTTTTATTTCCCAACTTGCTAGACTTCAAAAATTAACTTAAGATCATTGGGAGACTATATCACCTTATAAAAGATCCTTATTATCATATAAGACACTCTTTGTCTTACCCCAAAGGTATTGGATAACTTGAACTTTCTGAATGGGCTGGGTGTTAGAAGAGACATTCTTTAACTCAGACTTGTTTAAGGGCATCCTTGACCCATAACGTTAGTCTAATTATTTGATTTATTTTCTTCCCCTTTGCAACCTTATTCTCATGAAATTATACACCAATTCATATAAGCCTCATACACTTATGCAATGATACGCATATTATGTGAAAAAACCACGGGGTCTCACTGTTTTCATCATAATGTTCATGATCTTGTTCATCGCTTTCACCTTGCTCGGTAGATTCGAGACATGTCATAACCGTTGAATGACGATTTTTATTAATATGAGTGCTGAAATGTTCAAAAGTTAAGTAAAAATAAATAGATATTGAAAATAACGAGACAATATTTTAAGAAAACTAAAGTCTTTTAATTTCAAAGCATTCTAACTTTTAGAAGAGTCAAGCAACAAATGATTAGGCATGATTCAAGTGTCAATTCGATCATGCTAATTTTTTAAATGAAAACTACTTTTCCACACTACCTGGAGGGACGGACTAAAGGTCCAGTTCTCCAAGATTTCTCTAGGTTTGGCATCACGAATTGTCAATTTGCTGAGATTTATCTCATCCTTTTCTCCAGCCATGGCCACGAACAAATTGCATATTGCTTCTACGATGTCATCATTGCTGCTTGATCTGGAATCGAATCTTTTTCAAGTACAAAGATTGTCTCGCTTGACCCGTGGTGGACTCTTCTTGAAGTGGGTTTATATCTAAGTCCGTTAATGCATCTATGATGGTTCAGCTAGATCTGCTCTACTATTTCATTTGACTTGGGTCCAAGTCCACTCTTAGGTTAACCCATACTTCAAAATCTCTGACGTAACCATTTTTGCTGCACTTACTAATTTTGTATCATCTGTCTCTACTTCCTAATTGACTCTTACAACTTGCATAATTTACAAAGTGTGGAAAGTTGCTCTGTCTTACTCGTCAGCGATAGGAATATAATTAACAGAATGAATGGGGTGACTGAGATCCCCGAGGATGGTAACTTCTATGCAACCCCACTTAAGCTTCACACACTGATGAAGAGTGGATGGAACCACTCTTTCCATGAGAACCTATGGTCTTCGCAACAACAGGTTGTTGTTGGATGACACATCCATCACTTGAAATAGGATAGGGAATTCAGTCGGCCCCACTTGCAACGTGAGATAGATCTCTCTAATGATATTTCTTTGTGCTCCATCAAAAGCTCTTACTTTTACATGACTTTTCCATATCTCTCCCCTATTCACACCTAAATCTCTCAAAGTGGTGAAAGGACATAAGTCTCATCCAGAACCACAATCGATTTGAACTTGAGTTACAATCTTATCACAACATTTAACTACGATGTGAAGCGCTTTGTTGTGTCCAGCCCTTTCCGCAAGCCTCTCATCATCATGGAAATAAATCTTGTTAGCTTCCACTATTCGTGCAATCGTTAAAGCTAAGGTTTGACATGTGGCCTCTTTGGGAATAGTCACTCCGTTTAACACTTCCATCAAAGCATTCCAATGAGCTTAAGAACTTATAAGTAGAGACAAAATAGATATTTGGGTAGGCATCTTCTTCAGCTGCTCTTCGAGTAAATAGTCTTTAGGCTGCATCTTCTTCTAAAATTTTGCAGCTTCAACATCGTTAACATTCTTCTTTAGATTTTGTTCTTTTCCAAGAGCTCCTCGATTTAGATCCTATGGGGAATAAAACCTTCCTAATCTAGTTATTCATTAAGCCACGACATTGTCTATCATCTTGCCCTTGGCACCTGCTCGATAGTGCCATGGGACTTCATGGGAGTCATATTCAGGCTTTCTAGTGATTTGAGTGGTCACTACAACTCTCAGAAGATATGTTTGAATAGTCAGAGATTCCTTTAATGGAACAGTGATAACAGGTTACAGCGAAGATGTCATGGCTTTTGCTTCATTTATGTTTGGATAGTCAGGGCCCACCTATTCGTCATCTAGAGTAACCATGTTGTCTTTCTGATTCTCGTGGTTTGGCAAGGGGTTATGCTTTACATTGGGAGGTGTTGGAGTACATTTGATTACTCCTCTCTTGATCAAAGACTCGATCTGGTTCTTCAAACCATAGCGATCTTCTTTGTTGTGTCCTTAGATTCCCGAGTGATAACCGTATCACTTGTTTCCATTGAAGTTGCGAGGCTTCGACTCCGGATGTTTTCCTTCAACTTGTTGAAGCACTCCCGCTATCCTCAACTTCTCAAAAAATTAGGGATAAGGCTCGGCAATGGGTGTGTAAGCACAAGCATTTCTATATTTTAGATTTTGACATTGTCTTGGTGCATATACTACTCTATTTTGGTGGATTGGTGCTTGGACAAGGACATATGGTCTTGGTGTATTTTGGTGTGCTGGTGCTCAGGGTTGATTATAGTGTTGTTGGGTATTATATACTTGGTATGGACGTATGAAGTATGTGCAACAATTTGTGGGTTATGGGGGTATTGGTGGGATGGTCCTCCCTATTGGTAAGTGACAGTTGAAACATCGTACATTTTATTCTTGATGCCGCCAATGGCATCCGATTGTATGACCCTACCTGTATCTTGCAATGCAACCATAGACTGAATTTTCCCAAATTTGACACCTTCCTCTAAGTCTTCCATATTGACAAATTATGCCAACTTCTAACCCATCATTGATATCATTTTTTTCAAAGTAGATACCTTCTTGAGTTCGAATAATGTACTTTGAGAGTTCACTCTCATCTAGTGGTGATTGGACCCTTGCGGCTTGTTGTTTGCGTAATCAAGACACAACTTCCGATGCAAGTGTCTACGATCGTACAATAGTTTAGTAACCCAACCAAGGGTTGGGATTGTTTCCGAGAGAGTGTTTTTGATAATTAATAGAAAAATAAATTTTAATTCTAACTAGTCGTAGCTAAAGACATTAACGATTAAAAACATTGTAAATTACAGGGTGACACAAGCGTTAAGTATCTAATGGGAATTTTGTCACAAGTAAGTAAAAACAGCAAAATAAACAAGGGTTTCTAAGTAATGAGAGCGGATCCTTGGGATGTGACGGGAATGCGGGTTAAGCTAGATTATTGGGTACATGCTTTCGATAGAATATTAATAGAATAATTGTCACTAGGCTAGACTTTAAGGGGGATAAGCTCTCTCTCGAGCAACTTACCCCGTTTCAAATGCGTTCCTCTCGGACACCCACTTTCCGAATGAAGACCAGCTTACGCCTTAACCCACTCACTCTGTCGAGCTAAGTGTGTGGACATGGGACTAGGGTTCACTCTCTTGAGCTGAACCTCATGTCGACCCACTCACACTGGCCATCAATCTAGTGGTCTTAGTTTTATGACCTCTCACTCGAACAGGCTGAAAACACATAAATAAACTTATATTTGCAACTACAAATTCATTAAATTCATCCACAACCACTAAACGAAATCACATTTAAACTCGAATAGACTATCAGCAAGAAAGACCCAACAATTATCTTAACCCATATTCGCTTAATCACACCCCAAGAATTGGGGTTCTTAGCCACACATGTATAAGAGATAGAAATTTATACCAAATTGAGCCTGCATTCAAATGGGTATGAAGATTTAAGTCTTGATACAGGCCAAAATTGAAGAATCCAAGAGACCCAAATCCAAATCTTTAAGATGAAACCCTTTGGAACTTCAAGTCTTCAAAACCCTTTCAAACTTAGAGCAAAAATATCAAAAAGTACTATTCTATATGAAAATTGTAATAATTGTTCGACTCCTAAAACTACACCTCTAACTAGCATCACGAATATGTGCTGCAGGGGATCATTCGGTGTCGTTAGTTCGAATCACCGATCAACTCGGCGATTCGCCCTTTGATGTAGTTCATCGTTGTCTTGCACCAGCCTTCAACATCGTCGTGCTCTGGGTCATTGGGTGACATGGTACTGCTTCGCGAAACTACTCGGCGATGAACCGACTGCTCCCTTTTTCCGTCGACTTGAGCATTTCTTTCAGGGCTCAGCACACTGGAACAAAAGGCGAAGTAAAACCGTTCGACGATTCGCCAAGTGGACTCGGCGATCCTCAGACCTTCATTTCTTCGTTCTTTTCAGCCTTTTCGTTCCTTTTTGTGACGTAGTGTCCATGCTTTCCTTCAAACTTCAAATACCTGAAACTTAAGGGTTTTCATCAGATATTAAGATAAAATAAGCATTTGCGGACACAATTTCTAATAAAATATAACCCTATATGAACCCAATTTGTGGACTCAGCAACACCCTCAACTTAAACTTTTGTTTGTCCTCAAGTAAACTCAAGTTCAGCCGTTCAAAAGGGCGTCTATAACAGTGCTACACAGGACTCAATCATGAATGCACACAACAAGACTCAATTTACTTCTACAAAGATCAATTGTGTACTCAAAGATTCAAGTTGTGACACACTATTACCAAAGATTCTCAAGCTCGCAATACTTGCTTCAAATGCAAGTTCAAGCTTAACAAAAGCCATCGAATGCACTCAAACAAATGATGATTCCATTTTCACACACAAAGGTAAAATCAATTTAATGTTCAAGAATCAGATACAACGCTCACACTCACAAAGATGAACACAATGCATCCTTTCACCCTTAGGTTTGCCCGTATTTTCCAATCAACATTTTTTTCGACTTTCTCAAGATCACAAAGGTCTTAACAAGGCTTGTAACGGGGCTGAGTCTAAAGCTATGGTCATTTAGACTCAGTGACTTTTATCCTCATGAAATGCGGTGCTCTCAACAGTTCCTTTCTTTTTCCTTCATCATTTTTATTAGTGCATCATAGGTCATCCTATTATTCACTTCCCATGGATTGTTCATAACCATATTTCTTTTGTACTTATTCCACAACTTTCTTTTTCTTTCTTTTTATTTTTCTTTCTCTTTTATCTATTTTTTTATATAGAGGGGTTCCATTTTTCTCAACAACATGGGTAAAAGGAGACTTTCCTTGCACTTCTTGACTTTCCCTTTTCTTTTACACCACACCCCCAACTTAGGATTTTGGCCTAAGTTTGCTATTAAATTAACCACAATTCAAGAGGATTATAGGTAATGAATTAAGAAAGGTCTAGTTTTCATCAAGTTTCTACCAAACAAGGGTAAGGCTCAAAGGGTGTTCAAGAGAGAATCACTTGCTCGCAAGGTAGGTCACAAAAGAGGTATATGTCAAATTGGTTCACACTCTTCGAAGTTGCCTGAGATCATATCAAGAGAAAGTCTTACTTAGTCAACCGGACTAACAGGGCAAATTTAGGTGTTGTCATGCATGGTTTCAGGTAAGCTTATCACACAAGGCGTCGACACTTAAGTCTAACAAGACTCCACACTTTTGCTAGTGTGCAACGGTCATCACAAAAGAATCGATTTGATAAATGGCTAATCACAACGAGATGCAAAGAGTTCACATATTGTCTATGCCATTTCATTTGGCCTCATCGTAGCTATACATTCATGTTCGTTCGATTGAGAGCACTATTCAAGTCATCGGTATTGATCGGAACCGAGACTTAAATTTTACAGAAGAACAGCCACATTGCACACAAGAGAGGTGGCAAAAAAATTTCGGACAGGTCAACAGGTCAAAATAATTTTGCAATTTAAAATAAAAGGAGCCATAAGCTCAAGCATCCACAGAAAAGCAGTATTTAACATCAGTTAAACAGAACAACCCACATATAAACATAAAACACGAGTAGCACACAAAAGGTGTGGGCCTCACCCCACCACAATTAAAAAGCATTTGTCTTCAGATGCACATGACAAAATATCCAAAATGACAATTAATGAAAAACAGAGAGGGAGGTAAAGAAGGGATCCTGGCTAAGCAGTCGCTCCATCAGTCTAGGCATCAGTTCCCGGAGTGTTGTTATTCTGCTTCTGGTTCTCTTTTTCTTTTCGCTCTGCTTCAGCTTCTGCAGCGATATTAGCCTCGATCATATTGTCCAACTCGTGAGCTACCACAAAGGCGTGTATCGCATTGCTGAACCCTCGAGCCCACGAAGGGACATTAGGGTCGATGGGTATCCTCCTCCTCGAACTGGCTATCTTGTTCTTGCTCCTTACAGTTCTTCTGAACTTTTGTGCTCTTATGTGTCTGGGTGGCATGTTTCTTCCTGCAAGTTTTAGTCTGGCCATGTTTGCAAAGTCTTTTGTGCTGATCAAATGGATATTGAGATGCTAGGAAGCACTGTAATCCAACTCCAAAAATGCAAGTAATATAAAATTGGAGTGCAAGTGTGAGTTTTGGAAGGTGAAAAAGTGAGGGAAGGAAATGAACTTGAAATTTATTAAACCTTTGGCTGAAAGACCGTATAGTTTTCATCCATTCGAAGAGTTTAGTTCCGATCGCCAACCATCTAGGCGAGTCGCAGAGTGAGAACTTGATTCACCGAGTTTTACAGGACCTTAAGTCAGCGTGAGGGTCCAAACGGTGGTCTTCTTTGCAATCGTCGATATGGTTGGCGACTCGCCAATAGCTTCTTTATCCCACCGAGTTTTACAGACCACAACATGAATTGGTTTTGGGCCCACTGGCGGTCTAGGTCAGAATCGCCGAACCAATCAGCTACTCACGGACTGGGCCTTTAGTTCGCCAATCTGTGCTTCTCGTTCAATCTTCACACTTCCACCTATGCAATCAACACACTATTATTCTTATAACAAACTTAAAGCATAAAAAGGGGTTTGGGTTGCCACCCAAATAGCAGCTTAGTTAACGTTGTGGCACGATGCAAGTTAACCACTAATCTTCATTCTCGGAGTCAGCCATAGTATAGTTAGGCGAGTCCTCGGCGAACGGTGGATAGCGACCTGTCATCAAATGGGTGATCTGAGCATCCTGCAGGTGAATAGTCATGGAGTTTGAAGCAGACGTTTCATTCAGCATTTCAATGCTATCTTTCATCTCATTCACCTTGTTCTCTTGTTCTTCAAGTTTTTGTTGAATGAGTGAGAGAGCATCATCCGTTTGCACATCCTTATGCTTCTTCCCGTGTCTACCTTCTCGAAGGAATAATTTCTTTTCCTTTTCCATGGCTTGTGCTTCCAAACCCATGACTCATTTGGACAGAACGTCTACTTGAGGCACTAGTGCATCCCACTCGTGTTTCTTTTGGGCCTCCTTGTTGCTTTCAACCATACCATCAAGGAGTGTTGCGACAACTTCATAGGGCTGGTAGAGCATACCACCCTAAAAAAATTGATCGGCTATGCTCCAATTTTTGGGTCCAAGACCTCGATAGAAGCACTCCAACAGCGTCTTATTAGACATTTCATGAGATGGGCAGGGTTGTAGCACTGATTGAAACTTCAGCCGCATTTCTTGAATTGTCTGATTCCCTACTTGTTTGAATGTCAGAAGGTTGTCCCTGAGGTTCAAAAGTTTCAGGAGGGGATGGTCCGTGTGGTACCCATAATGATCATCCATTTTTTATTTCCGTGCTTCGATATTCAAACAAGAAAAACAAAACTACAATTTAGATTAGTAAAGCTAAAACTAAGAAGAACAAGAATTCTACTAATCTAAGAATTCTCAAGTAACACCACTCCCCTGCAGCGGACCATTTTGATATTTGCATAATCAAGACACAACTTCCAATGCAAGTGTCTACGATCGTACAATAGTTTAGTAACCCAACCAAGGGTTGGGATCGTTCCCAAGAGACTGGTTTTGAGAATTAATAGAAAAATAAAATTTAATTCTAACTAGTCATAGATAAAGACATTAACGATTAAAAACATTGTAAATTAAAGGGTGACGCAAGCATCAAGTATATAATGGGGGTTTTGTCATAAGTAAGTAAAAATAGCAAAATAAACAAGGGTTTCTAAGTAATGAGAAGGGATCCTTGGGATGTGACGGTACATGCTTTCGATAGAAGATTCATAGAATAATTGTGACTAGGCTAAA
>NW_006238928.1:4563170-4589058 GCF_000226075.1 Solanum tuberosum
TTTTGAGAATTAATAGAAAAATAAAATTTAGTTCTAACTAGTCGTAGCTAAAGACATTAACGATTAAAAACATTGTAAATTAAAGACAGACAGAATAGTGTCAATTAACAACGGGGGGTTTGTCACTAGTAAGTAAAAACAGCAAAATAAACGAAGGTTTCTAAGTAATGAGAGGGGATCGTTGGGACGAGACAGGAATACGGTTTAAGCTAGATTATTGGGTACATGCTTTCCATCCACAACCACTAAACGAAATCATATTTAAAATAGGAATAGACTATCAGCAAGCAAGACCCAACAATTATCTTAACCCCTATTCGCTAAACCACACCCCAAGAACTGGTGTTCTTAGTCACACATGTATAAGAGATAGAAATTTATACCAAATTAAGCCTGCATTCAAATGGGTATGAAGCTTTAAGTTTTGATACGGGCCAAAAATTGAAGAATGCAAGAGACCCAAATCGAAACCTTGAAGATGAAACCCTTTGGGACTTCAAGTCTTCAAAACCCTCTCAAACTTAGAGCAAAAATATCAAAAAGTACTATTCTATATGAAAATTATAATAATTGTTCGACTCCTAAAACTAAAACTCTAACTAGTATTTATAGTTTTCACAAATTTGTGCTGCAACAGATCATTCGGCGTCGTTAGTCGGAATCGCCGATCAACTCGGCGATTCGCCCTTTGGTGTAGTTCATCGCTATCTTGCACCAGCCTTCAGCATCGTCGTGCTCTGGGTCATTGGGCGACATGGTACTGCTTCGCGGAACTGCTCGGCAATGTGCCGACTGCTCCCTTTATCCGCCGACTTGATCATTTCCTTCTTGGCTCAGCACATTGGAACAAAAGGCGAAGTAAGACCCTTCAGCGATTAACCAAGTGGACTCGGCGATCCTCAGGCATTCATTTCTTCGTTCATTTCAGCCTTTTCGTTCCTTTTGCGATATAGTGTCCATGCTTTCCTTCTAACTATAAATACCTGAAACTTAAGGATTTTCATCATATATTGCGATAAAATTACTATTTACAGACACAATATCTATTAAAATATAGCCCTATATGAGTCCAATTTGTGGACTCATCACGGCTTCAGCTCTCCAATAGCGTGCGTACTCTAGAAAATTCGCAGATGGCTTCTTCTGTATGTTCGCCAATGAGAATCCGTCAGCTGTAATTTCAGTATTGAATATGAAATGAGTCATGAAATCCTCAGCCATTTCCTCCCAGTCACGCAATTTGCGAGGGTCCTGGCACGTATACCAAGTGTATGCTTCTCCAGACAAACTCCAGATGAATAACTTCATCCTTAGTTTATCATTTCTCCCTACACCAACTAACTTGTCACAGATCATCACAACAAATTTGATTATTAGTGAGAAATAATTTTGCCAAATAAAACTTAATTTTGTCACAAAAAATTTTTAGTGACGAAAAATTATTCGTCAATCATTCGTCCATAAAGCATGGGTCACTAAATGTATACATAGACAACTTAGTGTTTCATCACTAAATAGTATACATAGACAACTTAGCTACGAAAATACTTTTTGTCCCCAAATGTATAGTACTAATGACAAACTTGTTTGTCATAAAAATAATAAACCGACAAAAATAGTGTGTCACTAACTATTTAGTTTAATCAATGACGACAGTATTTGTCTCTAATGTTATCTGAAAAAATATTGTTTTGTCACTAAAAACTATCTTTTACATACATATTAATTTTTTTCCCTAAATGTATAAATTAGTGACAAAATTGTTATTTTTACAATTTTGTAATTGAAAATGATACTATCGTCAATAAAAATATTTCCTCTATTGACAAAATAAATAAAGTTAATTTGTAGGTAATAAGTAGGCAATCACAATTTCGGAACAAATATTATTTTTGTCACTAAATATCATACTTTTTATGAAGAAAATTAAATCATCTTAAAAAATACAATGTAGTCGTGACTAAAAGTTAAGCTTTTAGGGATAAAATATTTTGTCAATAATCACTATCTAATGACATCTAAATTCATAGAAATATTATTTCACAATTTTATTTTTGATATTGCTTCATCTCCTAATTTCCGAAGATCCCAAAGTGAGGGACAATCATTTGCAGTGGTGTAACCTCAACTTAATTTCAGCAGTCTGTTGTAATATCATCCAAATCAGTGTAACAACATAAAGAATATAGCACTTGGCCTAAAAAAATAGTGGTGAAACTAATTGGCCAAAGAGGCAGCACTTTTGCCTAATATTTAGCAGGAATTAGGCTCGAAATGCAGCAGAAAGTTGTCCCGAAAATACAGCTGTAAATGACCCAAAATTTAACGGAAAAATGGCCTCAAATTGCAGCAGAAAATAGTCCCAAAACGTAGAAAATATCAGCTTTAGATTGCAGCAACAAATGGTCCCAAAATAAAACAGCTTATGCCCCATAATGCAGCTGTAAATAGCCCAAAATGCAGCGGCAAAATGACCTCAAATCGCAGCAGCAGATATTCCAAAAATGGTAGCAGATCAGCCTTAAATGTAGTAACTATTTAGAGTAAAATACAATAGTTACAAGCAACACATAGCAACTGTCCATCGGCAATTCAAGAGTGCAACAACTCAATATATACAAGATCATGTGATGCTTGAGATTTTCCTCAAGTTATGAAAAGCAAGATAGTTTAGAATTATAGTCAAGAAACAATTTGATGATTTAAATTAGAGTCGAGAAACAATTAGCTTTTAACAACACGAGAACAAACATTTTGAGTATCTTTATGAGAACGAATTTAGAAGGCTGATTACAAACAAGAATACCAATATCAAGATTAACACATTCAAGAAATAAGGGCTATTACCATCCAATTTCCAATTTCGCACAAGTTGAGAAGTTTTCTTAAATCTTAGGCATGGTTGGACCAAATAGCTAAAAGTACCCGAGCAGAGAGCGAGCATTTGAGAAATATTTCATGATCTTGGAAACTAAGATAAAGACAGTAAAGAAGAAAACAAGTCAGAACATCAGTGATACAAATTTCGAACGCCTTTTAGAGTGGAATCTGGTAGTGTTCAAGAAAAAAATAAATGAATTCATATTTCACACAAAATCTGCAACATCAATCAATTCACATGAAATTCACAACAAACAGAGACTTTGCAACATATAGAAATATTCGAGCAGAAAGAAAGGTAAATGGATATGTGTTAAAAAAATTCACAAAAAATCTGCACAAACATGAGTACTCAAAGGAACATACCAGAGCCAATATGTAAAAAATTTCTTGATACATACAATGAATAAAGAATAAAATGAAAGCTTCACCATTGAGAGATCATGGATATTTACACGAAAATCTTCGTTGGGGTCTCCTCGAGACTCGTTGTACGAGAGGCAGCGTTGGGTTTTTGATGATACAGGACAGCGGTCAGAGATGATGGGATGACAGAAAAGAGAATAGAAGGAGAAGGGAGAGATAGTGGGAAAGTGATCGGGCACTTGTCTCACCGGAGATTGAGGCGGCGGCTAGGGAAAGAAAAGAGATGGAGGACGAGAGAAGGTGAGGAGAGGTGTTTCGTGGTGCGCGGTGGCCATCTAGTTGCACTCATGGAGAGAAGTGTGATGAGTGGTAGGTTCTCATGGTTCTGGCCAGAGCCGCTGGTGGTGGAACAAGTGTGGCATTTGACTTGTTCTTGTCGAAAATAGTGAGAAGAGGGTGGACTTGATAGGTGTTGCAGATCTTTTGGGCTGCTAATCTTAGTAATGAGGTATATTAGGGAGTTAGGGTATATGGTAGATATCAAGTATTATGCAAATATTTAACATCATGATTTAGAAATTATGATATTTGGAATGATTTTTAAAAATTTTGTTATTCGGTATGGTATTTTGTATTTATAAAATAAATACATAATAATATAATATCGAAGTATATAGTTATTACATATAAAATTCATATATATGTAACTATATAATACTAGCAAATATATAAAACAGTAACTAATTATTTAGATGTTGAAATTTTGATTTTTTTATCTTTAATTAAATGTTCGTTTTGGATGATTGATTAACAAATAAAATTATTTGTACTTTATTTTAAATATGTTTACATGTGCAAGGTATTAACATGACATACTTCAGACGTTTCTTTGAAAGTCAAAGTCATATCTTTTTATTATACCAAATATATGTAAGTTAACGTTGACCAAACTATCGCAACCGATTTAATATACCGCAATATACCAAAATCAAGCTTTAAAATACTAATCAAACCAAACTTTTCAATAGCGTACAATGACCAACCATAGGTAAAAATAGTAAAGCGAATGAGATTTAGAGCCTGTTTTAATTGGCTTCAAAAGTAGCTTAAGTTAAAAATAAAAAGTCAACTTAAATGACTTTTAAGTCAAAAAAAAAAAGTAGGGGAGGCCTACTTTTCGTTTTAACTTGTTTTAAGTCATTTTAAACTTATTTTAAGTTATTTTTAACATTGCCAAACACTTCCGATTTGATTTCAGACATTTTGACTTATTTTAAGTTATTTTTATATTTATCAAACATTTTCAAAAGTTAAAAAACTGACCTAAAAGCAGGTTTGACCAACTTTTAGGCCAATCCAAACACTCTTTTAATCTTAATAGTCTAATTAGATCATATGAATAGTTAAGATTGGTCGTTCAGTTTGGGATTTGAATTTGGGGCATATTCTGCTCAATTCTAGTAATCTAACAGAAATCGTACAAGTTTTTACTAGAAATTAATTAACAATGGCTATAATTTAAATTAATTGAAAAGAATTTGAATAGATTGTTATTTAATAAAAATAATTATAATTAATAAATAAAAATAAGTAATCAATATCGCGTAAAACCTTTTTAATAAATAGTATTTTCTTATTATAAAAAATAAGCACCTCGTTAATTTATATCTATATTTTGTAATTTATATACGAAACACATAGATATTTATATATTAAATATAAAAATAAATATGCAAAATTCATCATTTGGAATCGATAATTGATAAAAGTAAATAGCAATGTCACTTGCCCTTTTTGGAATCCATTACCATAAAAGAGTAGAGAATTTAGTTGCAGAGGCATTGTCACTCATAAGCAACAACTTTCAGAAACTTACTATTCAAAGTTTTAAAATGTTGCAACAACATAAATCACCTTGCAACTGGGAGTATTAAGACACAAAAAAAGTGTTCCTATTAGAAACTTACTATTCAAAGTTTTAAAATGTTTGACATGTACATAAGATAAACATAAAGTTTGGACGAAATTTATTTGGTTCGACCAAAACCATATCTCGATGGCTAGATCTTTTGTTTATTGTGTTACATCAAATTCAAATAGCACTTCAAAAGAGTTACTTATATTTTTGTGGCATCTGCTATATAAGTTATAGACTTAACTTTTATATGCATAATGTTATAGTGATCGATTGAAATAAAGAGGTACAATTTGCTGGCTTACTCTTCTTTAAAATCTAGACTACACTTTCCATTAGTGTATCGTTTCCTTCTATTTACCCCTTGACAAGTTACTTATTTATTTATTGGCACCACTCCAACGACTATGGGCTCCACCATGAAAACACCTTCAACCACAACCAATACAAGTTGATCTCCTTACTTGACAATTCTGGGTGTATTAGGAGGTGTCAACAACTGTTTGGTCCATCGGGTGCTGGCATGAACATAGATATAAGCCATGGTGGTATATCACTGAAATAGAGCAATTTGTTTTCCTTTATAACATTACTATAATTGTTTCTGCACTTGCATTATTTTAAGCTATATAAGAGAACAGTTTCATTGTTTGTGTACTATAGAATATTTATGGGGACTTATGTTAAAATTGTATGAGCATAAAATTTGCATATGCCTATATATGCATGTGATGTTATTACTATAATTGTTTGGAACTTGTTTTTCCTTCCCATCTATTTTGAGGTCTAAAGATAGTAGTTCATTAAAACTAGAAGAAGATGCTTGAAAATCCTATCTTCTGCCTTGCTTAAGGTGGTTTCTGAGTTTGAGGGAGTTAAGAGTGTAGGAACAAAGTCATGAGTGTGCAAAGAATTTTAGGATATGTATAATGTTGTGACTTAGACATAAGAAAAGTTGAAAAACTACAAAAGAAACCCCCATTAAAAAACTGCCAAAAACCTTCTACGAGTCCATCTACGGTCTGTGGTTTGATCAACGGACCGTAGATCCCATCTATTGAATTAGACTGAAATTTTGAGTTGTACTTTAATCCATGACCCATAGATCAAGTCCTTAGTTACTTACTTTGAAAACCTTTTTGTGGTAGTGAAACGACCCCAAAAATGCCCGAAAATGTGCTTCGGAAACACCTATAATTGTAATTTCCATATATCTCAAAATCTGTGCATGATTTCGGAAATTTGACTTCATATTCTTATTCATGGGGTCAATTTGAGTGGGAAATGGGTCTAACCCGAATTTTAGAGCAACCGTATCAAAATTCGAAAATCGCAAAAAATGCGATTTGGAGGGTCAACTTTAAAGGGGTATATATCTTAACACACAAGGAACTGGAAGGATCACAACCTATTAAATTAAAGATCTTTGAGTTATCTTTCCAACGCACTTGGTTTCACCTCATTCCAAGTTAGAATGAGGGAGTTATGACCATTTTCGTAAAACTTGTCTGTGCAGATTTGCAATTTCCAGTGAACTATTTTTTTGAGGCTGGTTGGGGACGTTTTTGATAAAAAGGGGATATGTCTCATACTTAGTCATTTTTTTTAACTTCAAAAACACTCTCTAAGCCCTCTCCAAAATTCCACCAAGATCTTCAACCAAATTCAAACATCTCAACCTCTAATTCCGGATTCAAGACTCAATCTCAAGCTTCAATTCTCCATTCCAATCTTCATCAAGGATTCTCCAAAGTTGAGGTATGTGGGTTGATTGTGGAAACCTTCCTTTCCACAAGTCCAACCATTTATCCTCTATTTTACTTCAAGTTTATGGGTCCTTATGATCATTTATGAACTCTTGAATTATGGAATTACTACTACACATCCTATTATGGTCTATTTTTGTATATTATCATGAAATGGAATGATTATATGATGTTTATGGTTTTCATGCCTCAATGATCAAATTATGAAGGTTGTTATATATGTATATATATATGTATGTTGTTGGTGGGCTGATTTATATGTATTTCGGAATTGGTTGGACTTAGTACTCTTGAAACACATGATTTTATTTACATGAACAAGTAGCCCACCATATGTTTGATAAAATGCCATTTATAGAATTCTTATGAAATGGAAGGTCCAATGTACGTCCTATGAGTCGGATGATTATATAAGTATTGAAATGATGATGAAATGGATACATGAATATGATTTTCTCTATATAGTGTGTGAGTCGACCAAGCCTAGCTCGGGGGGTTGTAGGCCCGGGTAACCGTATCGAGGGGTTGGTACCTTGGTTGCCTAGTACGGGGGGTAGTAGGCCCGTATAACCGTATCGAGGGGTTGGTACCTTGGTTGCCTAGTACGGGGGGTAGTAGGCCCGTATAACCGTATCGAGGGGTTGGTACCTTGGTTGCCTAGTACGGGGGGTAGTAGGCCCGTATAACCGTATCGAGGGGTTGGTACCTTGGTTGCCTAGTACGGGGGGTAGTAGGCCCGTATAACCGTATCGAGGGGTTGGTACCTTGGTTGCCTAGTACGGGGGGTAGTAGGCCCGTATAACCGTATCGAGGGGTTGGTACCTTGGTTGCCTAGTACGGGGGGTAGTAGGCCCGTATAACCGTATCGAGGGGTTGGTACCTTGGTTGCCTAGTACGGGGGGTAGTAGGCCCGTATAACCGTATCGAGGGGTTGGTACCTTGGTTGCCTAGTACGGGGGGTAGTAGGCCCGTATAACCGTATCGAGGGGTTGGTACCTTGGTTGCCTAGTACGGGGGGTAGTAGGCCCGTATAACCGTATCGAGGGGTTGGTACCTTGGTTGCCTAGTACGGGGGGTAGTAGGCCCGTATAACCGTATCGAGGGGTTGGTACCTTGGTTGCCTAGTACGGGGGGTAGTAGGCCCGTATAACCGTATCGAGGGGTTGGTACCTTGGTTGCCTAGTACGGGGGGTAGTAGGCCCGTATAACCGTATCGAGGGGTTGGTACCTTGGTTGCCTAGTACGGGGGGTAGTAGGCCCGTATAACCGTATCGAGGGGTTGGTACCTTGGTTGCCTAGTACCTTTGTTAAAACGTCATAACTTTTTATTCCGAACTGTAAATAAGGCAAATTTGGTGGCGTTGGAAAGAAAACTCAGAGAAATTTAATTTGATAGATCATAGACCATGTAATGTATCATATGTTGAGATATATGATTGTTTGAAGTTGATCTAAGTAGAATCATATATCAAAACTCAATCAACAAGGAAGCATTCAACTCAACTTTGTGCTAGGGGATTCTTTTGACCTTAATTCATCTCAGCATCTAATCCCACATTAAATAATTGACCTTAACATGTAAGAACAATTAAAGAATCATGTGATATGACCTTATACGTAAATGAAGAGTGATTCAGGTCTTAACTTAGAGATTTTCGGGGTGTTACACCATCCACACAACCACTCTTCTTGTGCATGTGAGTTTCTTAATCAACAATTCCTCATGATGAGTAAATCATATATAATGACCACTTTCAGCCATCAAGACAATCAATAAACACAAAACAATTTTAATTGTAATGGCACTCGATTATTCAAATTCAGTTGAATCAATAGGTATATAAACCCAATTTATACTAGAAAGATAAAACATACAAGTTTAACAATTGAATTAATAATACACATAAAGTCGAATAACAATGTGGAAGCAAAACAATCTCTTGAGAAATGGTGTTACATTGTAATGAGCAAACCTAAAAGACATTGTACAAATAACTCAACTAGTAGAGAGATGAACAATGCAAATGCAAAAACATAAAGCTAGAAAACATTATGTCTATTTTCTTGAGATAAAAACCAAATCCGAACAAAAATTACTCAAGTCAGCCAAACAAATAAGCCATGAATGTAGTTGGATTATCATACATAGCCAACAAAAAATTCACAAACTAGATTGCAGATAGCAGCAATAAAATTTTATGTTAAAGAGCTAATTAAGCAAAGCCACTTCAGAAAGTAGATTTTGAGAAAACAATGTCTAGCCTTCCTACATTTTCTCCATCTATCATGTCTATCTCTATATCAATTACTTTGTTGCTGCCCCTTCAGCACATCCATGTATGTCTTGTCTCATGCGGTGAAATAATCCCTACATGAAGTGCTTGTTGTTCCATTCTGCAAGACCATCCACAAAGTGAAAGAAAGATATACAAGTATAAGAAAAGAATATAAAGATTATAGACGTACTTTGAGAATCACTAGACAGGGTTGTAGATGCAAGTATAAGCAACTCAACGTCATTTATAAACGTTCTCATCCCTAAATCTTTGGTAGGCATGAACTCCACCAGAGCAGTACATATCTCATACCTACAAATAATGGAAAATGCAAATCATTTTTTAGTAAAAATAGTCCACGGCAAGGGTACACTTCTACTTTCCAACACTTATAAAAAGGGATAAGTGTTGCAAATTAGAAGTGTGCGCTTGCCTTGGAATGTTTTTACTACAAATTAATTTGCATTCCCTTTATATGCAGATCAAAGATATATATTGTTTTGGTGGAGTTCATGCGTACCAAAGATTTGGTGTGGAGAGCACTTATAAATAATGTTAAGCTACTTATACTTGCATTTACAACACTTTGCAGTGAATCTCAAAGTACGTTTATAATCTCTATAGTATTTTCTTATACATGTAGGGTTGTCTTTCACCTTGTGGATGTTCTTACAGAATGGAACAACAAGCACTTCCTGTGGGGATTGTTTTACCTCATAATACAAGACATAGAATTATAGTTGGATGTGCTTAAGGGGGCAACATCAAAGTGATTGATATGGATATTGACATGATAGCTTGAGAAAATGTAGGAAGGCTAGACATTATTGCCACAACAACTACTTGCTCAAATGACTATGATTTATTAGATCTTTAACAAAAACTTTAATTCTGCTACTTGCAATTCAGATTGTGAATTGTTTGTTGGCTATGTATGATAGTGCAACTACATTCATGACATATTTGTTTAGATGAATTGAGTAATTTTTGTTCGAATATATTTTTTATCTCAAGAATATAGACAATGCTTTCTAGCTTTATGTTTTTGCATTTCTATTATTCATCTTTATACTAGTTGACTTATTTGTACCATGTCGTTTTAGTTTTTCTCATTACAATGTAACAGCATTTCTTAGGAGATTGTTTTGTTTCACATTGTTATTCGACTTTGTCTTTATTAATAATTCAACTGTTAAACTTGTATGCTTTATCTTCCTAGCATAAATTGGGTTTATATACCTATTGATTCAAATTAATTAATATAATCGAGTGCCATTACAATTAAAAATAATTTTGTGTTTACTGATTGACTTGATAACTGAAAGTTTTTATTATATAAGCTTTCTTTATCGTATGTTTCTCTTGATTAAGACGCTCATAGGCACAAGAAGAGGGGTTGTGTCACGCCCCGAGCCAACACCCTGGATGAAACTGGAACTTAAGAACCATTGCAGTCCCCAAGCAAACCATTGACCTGGCTTACTACTCAGCGGAAGACTTACTCAACAAAGATAAATTCATGAAATAAACTGGAATGTTATAAAATAAAACATTCAATTTGCCAATAAGGCAACTCATGTCTTATAATAAAAAAAACTGAAATGAACAAGACGAATGAACTAATAACAATATGTCTATGAAGTCTCAAATACTATGAGGGATGTCGGGACAAGACCCCCGATCATCTTAACAACTGAAATGACAAAGCAATAATAAAGGGATCATTGGGAAAGCAAGGAGGCTCACCAAATGACTCTGAAATGCTCAATTGGATCAACGAAATGCTGGATGTTGATCTCGGTTACCTTTATCTCCATCATGAAACGATACAAGCCAAATGGTGTTAGTACATTAAATGTATGAGCAAACTTGAAAGTGGAACTGAAGAAACTTACCTAGTCTGAACTCAACTCAACTTATTTAAATATAATACAATAATATAAATGCAATATAAAGAAAAGTTTTAAAACATGTAGAAAACAACTCAGTGTATTGAAAATTACAACAACAACTTGGTTTGTACACGAAAATATAGGTACTATGTGTGTATAAGAATACAAAATATCTCTGTGGGAGTTTCTCTAACCGACAACCATCACTATGAGCTATGTGATTATTCAACATCTTGCCTTACGATGCTAGGGCCGTAGTATACCTTGTCGGGGGTATAAAACCTAACTACTAAGTGGATCCACTAGTCTATGCTAAAAGCATAAAGGAATTATCTAAAAAGTATGACACTTCTCTACCCATGTTGGTTACACGGTTAATGGAGACTTTGAATTATCTAAACTCAACTCGTCCCCAAATTGGTGCTCAATACTACTCTCGAAATGTAACTATTTAGTGTTTAAAAACATAACTCTTTCTGTGGTTTGAGATAATTACTCAAAAGCTCTTTTGGAAATCGGTGTTTCCTCAATTGTTTAAATGTGAAAACATTTAATATTTTGGGAATACTTAGTACCCATATAATGTTTTGAAGAAAATTAACTTCACTCTTACTCTTACTCAACTCAATACTCATGTCTTAAAACAAGTTTAAAAATAATTGTAAAAGATTTTTGAAATAACTCGAAGAACTCACAAGACTTGACTCTTAACTCTACCTTGAATTTAAATTTATGAATTCAAGGTTATGATTTGTGATATGGAAGGATATCGTGATGATTACGAGTGTTTTTAGATAGTTAATCGTGAGAAACGGTCAAAAAACTGTCTAGGAGCAAGCCCACGATGCAATGATGCATTTAAATATTTGGTCACTAAATAATTTTGAAGTAGTGAAGTCTGCGACTTCTCCACGACGCGGAGAGAGAAAGTTCACTCTGAAGGAACAGGACGTGCACCTAGTACTAGTTTTCTGTCCTACTTTTTCTTCCTTGTTTTCTAACCCCAATTCGCCAAGATTCGATTCTTTTTCTCAATTTTTCTTTAGATTCAGATACCCAACGCAGGTACACAAAAATCTACTCATAAATGACTTAAAAATCGCACGATTTCCTCAAGAACTTAACAATCCCATCCTAACTCAAGAACGAAAGCAAATTTCAAGAACACAATTCAAGATCATCAAACTTGCAACTTTCTAGAACGAATTTCGCTGAAATAAACATGATTGGCACGTGGGTGAACGAACCCATTGCTATGAAAGTCTCACATACCTTTTTAGGGATCAACCCTTGGCGAAACGATCTTTGTTTCACCAAGAAATCTCCAAGAACGCATTGATTTTTCACCTTTTCTCCTCTTCTTTAACTTTTGTCAAACCCTAGGCGTTAATTTAGATTGCCTTAACTGAAAAAAGAAGAAGTTTAGACCCCTAATTAATTATTAAAAATAGAATAAATAGGATAGGGTAAGGAAAAGACCAATATACCCATCTTAAATCTGGGTAACCTTTCTTAAATGGACAGCCCAACTTCAAACGTGCATATCTCCCTTATATGAGCTCGAAATTTAGCAAACTTGATGGTGTTGGAAGAGGATTCCAAGACCTTTCATTTGATACCTTTTAGCCCACCTAACTCATTTTGTACTAAGAGTTATGGTCGTTTGAAGTTGACTCAAAACTCATAGTTAGCATATCTTGCCAAAATTTCCAGATTTGCTATTTGCAAATTTGATTCTTTCTATGTTTAGCTCTTTCAAATAGGGAGGTGTTGCAGGTTGCGAGGATGGTGTAACACCCTAAAAATTTGTAAGCTACGATCTGAACCGTTCTTCATTTGTGTATAAGGTCGTATTAGGTGATTCATAAATTTTCCTTACGTGTTAAGCTCAATTATTTTATGTGCGAACAGATTTGGAGATGAACTAAGGCCACAAGAATCCCCTTGAACAAAGTTGAGTTGAATGCTTCCTTACTGATTTAGTTTTGATAAAAGATTCTACTTAGGTCATCTTCAAACAATAATATCTCTCATAATATGATGAATTAGGCGGCCTATGACCTATCAAATCAAAGTTATATAAGTCTTCTTTCCAATGCCACAAAGTTTGCCTCATTTGAGTCCATAAATAAAAATTTATTACCATTTTACGAGAGAGTACCACCACAAAAGAGTTTTCAAAGAGGATGACCTTTCTCTTTCACTTTATAAGAAATATAGTCCTATATCTTTTTTACTCGGACAATTAGTGTTGAATAGACTATCAAGAGTATAGACCAATACCTTTAATAACTCATACACCTTACGTCTAACTCTGGTGAATTTGATGTTAATCCTACCTCACTAAATTCTGATGTCATAGCTATTAGAAAAAGTGACAACGATTACAAGAGCGAAGATGATGATATCGAGTTTCAATTAATTCTCTGAATCAGCAATCACGTACAACTCATGTGTTGAAAAACTAGTAATATATATATATATATATATATATATATATTGATCATGCAAATAAGCGACACACTTTGTGCTTTTACTTTTTAACAAAATATTTTGATCACACAAAAATATAGAGCATCAATTTCAAACTAACGATATTGAGGCGAATCTAGATGGAGTTCAATTGAACTTATTATATTAAGCTCGAACGATGGATGTATATGCACAAAACATTTGAAATGTATATACAAAGGAGATTCACACTCATTCTTGACTCACTAATTTCCTATAATAGGGCGAGAGATAAGAGAAAGATAATAGTATTAGTTACTAATGGTTCTTCCTTATTTACCACACTTTTCACTTCAAATGGGCAAGTCATTATTCTATGTTGATTTTGCAATAAGTTGCATTAACTTAGCATAGATAGTCTTTGTATCAATACTTTATCTAGATATTCTTCTAGTATAATTACACAAAGATATAATCAAAACAAAGTCACAACTTACCTTTTTTGGTTCAACAATTGAAACGGGTGACAATGATTGTTGGCAATCTTCAATTGAGCTATCATAAACCCTATAACGAAAGACGCAAAATATTATAATTAAAACAACTAAATAACAATACTATATAAAAGATAATATTTATGTGGAAATATTTATTTACGTGATCATTACTACATGATATTATATTTGAGAAACGAGTAATACCAAAAGAATCTACATATGCTAGTATCCCTACCTTTACTTTATCGTCTATTTTTGCATCCATATTCATATTTGCTTATGATAATTATTTCTTCAGCATTTTTGTATCCTCCTTAACTTTCGACAACTTCTTATCCATCACTTCAATTTCCTCTGTTGCTTCTAACAACTTTTCCCCCACCTTAATTTTCATAGTTGAGGTTACTTTTTGAACTTCTAGCTCTACTCTTTTTTCAAAATATCTTTACTCATTTTGGGATCGTTTATATACTGGGTCATAAACAAAACTTGGAGCTGCTCCTTTTCCTAGAGTTCGGTTATTTCCATGAGTACCTGGCCTCATTGGGAGCATTCCAGGGACATTTAACTGACGATATACCTCAACAAGGTCATTCATTTCTTTGTTTATTAAATAAAAGTAAATCAATTGATAGTTCACAAAAAAATTATGGAATGAAAGTACCTTTATATTTATAAATAATAGGAATTTACCATAACTTCACCAGCTTTATCATTTATTGGGTGATTGTTGTTTGTCGTATGTGTTTTTAACACACTAGTCAACCTTACTTATGTTAGACGCCTGAATTAGGTCATAAAAATAGCATCATATATTTTTTTTTTGATTTATTAAAGAACTAAGTAGGAGATATAAAGTTTCTCCAATAAGCAATATGGTGAATCGTGTGAATAGATGGACACACTTGGATAGTTATACTTTCTTTGTTTGTCATAAGAAAAAAGGGGTTTTAAATTGAACAGGTTGCATATTTGGAAAATAAGTGTAAAACCTTATGGAAAAATAAACTAAGGTTCGACATCACTTAATTTGCTACTATATAAAGGAATCGATCGCACATAATCCTCACCTAATGAAACTCGTAGAACCAGGTTTCCAAGCAAAGGTCATATGGAACAGTTTCAAAGGAGAGAAGAAAGAAGAACAGCTGATGTAGATTGCTCTTTCTTTCATAATTTTAGTTGTATTAGTGTTATGATTGAGCTGTAATAATTTTATTTCTAATTACAAATATGTGATTAAAATTAACTATACATTTAAAATAACTACTTTAAACTAAGTTAAGAAAACAAGTGTATCACACATTACCATAAATCGTAAGCAACATTCATTAATTTATTATAAAGAATGAGAGAACTCTCTTACCTTGAATCAACATACATTCATTCTTGCACTCATCATTACATAGTATGCTTCCGCAACAACTTCTAAATCCTACAAAGTGTATGAAATTATATATCAACTAGTAAATTTAAACAATTTATATTTAGAAAAACAATATTAGTAAGAATAACTGATGAAATGGTGGACAAAGACATATTAAGATATCAAAAATAAACATCTTAACTATAGCACCAAGTAAACCTTGTAGTCAAGAATAGACACATTATATTCTTGATATGTCATACAAAGACAAGAAGTGGGAAGGGGGGTTGGGGGGTATTGAAATTTTACGAAGATAATAGATTGAATCTTGATATCTAGTATAAAGCTATAAAACACTCAAATAATAATAAGTAGACAAATTACTTTAACTATAGCACCAAGTAAACCTTGTTTGTCTAAACGATTCTTTGGTTATTAAACACTAAGTCCATGTCTAGAATGTCATATACTTTCATCTACATTTGACACAAATAAGCACATATCAATATTATTATTGCAGTTGTAAATAATATTTCAATATATTAAAATCATCATAGGAATAACCAATATCATATCGTGTATGTGCCAAAATACAAACAAGATACATTATGAGGCATCATGGACACATCTAAAGCCTAAGAGCCTTTTGCCTCTAGGCCACATTGTTATGTCAAAATTTATTTCACATTAGATTAGGAATCAAAAGTATAGTATGAGGTTCCCAATCATTATATAGATTCTAATATGGATAAAAGTTTACATAATCAATTAATAAACACTAATATTAAATTCCTTAAATTTAAGATTAACAATATAAATTATTGGGATGGAAAAGAAAGCCTTTCATAAAGAGACCAGGAGCTTCTGGATATGTCCACCTTTGATTTGTCTAAACAAAACAAAAAATACATCAGAGAGGAGAAAACAAATAGAAGAAAATGAAGAAACGAAGGAGAAGGAGCTTACAAAGGATGTCTTCCAAAACACTCAAGACTTGGTGGCTCTGTCAAAACCATCTTCGAATCCACTGCATCCACCGGAAGATACCTCTACGAAATGCAAAACAAGGTCAAATATTGATAGAATTTGAAGGAAAGAAGGATGTAAAGGGAGGTAGCTCATTACTTTTGTGAGCGGAAAAAGAAGAGAATATATCATAGAGGCAGTGTTAGCTTCATGAGATGGAGGAGGAAACAAGGAACAAAGAAAGGTTGAGAAGAGAGATTAAGAACATAAGAAAGAAACCCTACTCTGTAAGAAACTTTTATAGAGCCCTAGACAATTCTCTCATTGGACTGGGACTGGAGATTTTTTGTTTTGCCTTTAGTTTATTTCATTTGGGCTTCTTGGTGAGATTTTGTACATACATTTTATTTTATGAAGGGGACTTAAGCTCTATCAAATTTATTTAAAAAATAAATAAATCAAATTATATAACAAATATAGAAATTTTCAATAAAAGTAGTGTAATATAACACCAACGGTTCAATAGATAATGCAGATACACATTATAGAAAAAATTATGTCACATTATAATTGCACTAATTAAGTGCATTATGATTTTTCTGTAACATGTATAGAAAAAAAATGTAGGAACTCATGTAACACCCTACAACTCTACTCTTAGAATCTGCATCATTCGTCGTAAGTATAGAAGTTTGACGCCTAGAGCCTACACCCTTGGTGGGACTGGCACTAGAGAACCTTTGTTGGCCCCAAGAGAACCCTTCTCCTAACTTATTACTCAGCGGAAGACTTACTCATAATAAAAATACTTTAAAAGTAAACTGAAATCTCAATAAATAACTTAGAATATATAGAGGAACATTCAGTGGCCAAAATGGCACTCAAGTTTCAAACATCAAAACAGGAACGGAAAGACTCAAGAATAACATCAACTAACTATCTATGAAGCCTCTAACAACTGCGATAGATGTCGAGACAAGATCCACGACATCCTAATGAACTAAAATGATAAAGTTATGATAAAGGGGTCCTCTGAAAGTAAGGTGGCTCACCAACTCTAAAACTCAACTAGAATCAACGATGCGCTGGATGTTGATCCTGGTTACCCGTATCTGCATCATAAAATGATGCAGGCCAACTGGAATCAGTACATTGAGTGTACGAGCATGTGAGGGGAATTCTTAAACAAGACATAAGCTTGAAAGGAACTGAAAGAACATACCTAGTCTCAACTCAACTCAACTCATTTCAATATTAAACAATAATGTAAATGCAGTATAGAGAAAAGCTTATAACGACATGGATAACAAATTTGTGTATTTAGAAATACATTAGTAACTCTGTATGTATGCAAAGATACAATATAAACTCTGGAATGTATATACAAATATAATTTACTTTTCTCTATATAGGAATACAAAATACTTATGTGGGAGTTTCTCTAATCGACAACCATAACTTAAGAGCTATTGTGATGATACATCATTTTGCCTCATGCTGCTAGGGCCGTCCTATACCCTGTCGAGGGTATATAACCTGACTACTAAGTGGATCCACTAGTCTATTCTAAAAAGCATTAAGTAATCATCTAAAAAATATGACCATTTTCTACCCATGGTGGTTACATGGTTTATGGGGGCTGGGATTTTTCTGAACTCTCCCCCATATCGGTGCTCATTACTACTCCCAAAATATACTAGCTCATATGTTTAAAAACATAACTCTATGGTTTGAGATAATTACTAGAAAACTATCAAAAAGGCTCTCTTGGAAATTAGTGATTCCTCTCTTGTTTAATTGTGAAAGCATTTACTCTTTACTGAAAACTAGTTGAAAGGCTCTTATGGAAATCTTAGTTTCCTTTTTTGTTTAAATGTGAAAACACTTTACTCTATGGGAATACATAGTCCCGATATACTATTTTGAATAAATGGACTTCAATCTTTACTCTTTACTCAACTCAAAACTTAGATCTTAAAACAAAGATAAAACATTTGTAAAAGACTTTTGAAATTCTATGAACTTCTCTTGACTTGGCTCTTAACTTTCCTTGAATTTGAATTGATGGATTCAAGGATTGTGATTTGTGATAGGAAAGATTTCATTATTTTTAGGAGTGTTTTTTTATTGTTAAACATGAGAAACGATTAAGCAATCACTGTCTAGAAGCAAGTCCACGATTCAGAGATGCATTTTAATATTTGGTCGCAAAAGAAATTTTGAGGCAGAAGGGTCTGTGACCGCTCCACGACGCGGAGAAAATTTTTCCAATCCTGAGGAACAGGTCGGCGACGCGGACCGGGTACACAGATTTGCCCCACTTGTTCCTTCTTTGTTTTCTAACCCCAATTCGTTTAAAATCAATTCTTTTTCTCAATTCCTATTTAGATTCAGATACCAAACATATGTACAGAAGAATCTAATCAAACACAACTCTAAAATCGACACGATTCCATCAAGTACTAAACAATCCCAACTTAACTCAAGAACTAAAGTCAATATTCAAGAACATAGTTCAAAATCATCAACTTTTAACTTTCTAGAACGAATTTCGCAGAATTAAACATGATTGGCGTGTGGGTGAACTAACCCAACGCTATGAAAGTCTCACATACTTCTTTAGGGATCAACTCTTAGCGAAACGACTTCGATTCCGCAAGAAATCTGCAAGAACACTTGACTTTTCTCCTATTTTCTCCTCTTTAGTTCTTCCTCTAAAACCCCTAGTGTGAAATATTTGATTGCGTAAACTGAACTAACTCAGTTTAGACCCCATATAATTTACTAAAACCGGATTTAATTAATTGGGTAATGAAATGACCAAAATACCCCTTTAAAATCCGGTTAACTTTCCTTATTAAAAGAGCGCAACTTCAAAGAGGAATATCTCCCTCATACAAACTCGAAATTGATCAAACTCGGTGGTGCTGGTAAGATAATTCAAAGATATTTCCTATGGTATCTCGTAGAACACTTAAATTATCCTGAGCTAGGAGTTATGGTTATTTGAAGTTGACCCAAAGTTCATACTTACCTTAACTTAGTCAAACTTTCCAAATTTGATTATTTCCAAAAATGGTTTCTATCTAATTCTAAGTCTTCCTCTAAAACCCCTAGTGTGAAATATTTGATTGCGTAAACTGAACTAACTCAGTTTAGACCCCATATAATTTACTAAAATCGGATTTAATTAATTGGGTAATGAAAAGACCAAAATACCCCTTTAAAATCCGGTTAACTTTCCTTATTAAAAGAGCGCAACTTCAAAGAGGAATATCTCCCTCATACAAACTCGAAATTGATCAAACTCGGTGGCGCTGGTAAGATAATTCAAAGATATTTCCTATGGTATCTCATAGAACACCTAAATTATCCTGAGCTAAGAGTTATGGTCATTTGAAGTTGACCCAAAGTTCATACTTAGCTTAACTTTGTCAAACTTTCCAAATTTGATTATTTCCAACAATGGTTTCTATCTAATTCTAAGTCTTTCTAGTAGCGGGGTGTCACAATATCTCCCCCTTGGGAACATTCGTCCTCGAATGAAGTTACTCTTATTAGGCGAAGGCGTAACATCTAACACCTAGCTCAATCACCCAATAAGCAAAATGTAAATACAATATGCCAACTTAAAATAAAAGACAAGAAAAGGATTATTACGTTAATTTGGAACTTCTCCGTATTCGAATAGATGTGGGTAGCTCTTATTTATATCCTACTCATCCTCCCAAGTAGCTTCCTCAATAAATTGATTCCTCCACAGAACTTTGACTGATGCTAGATCCTTGGTCCTCAACTTGCGGACTTGGCGATCTAAAATCTGAACAGGAATCTCCTCATAAGACAAGCTATCGTTAAAACCAATATCTTCAGTTGGTATAATCAATGAAGGATCGCCCATACACTTCTTCAATATCGAAATATAGAACACTGGATGAACTGCTGCTAACTCTTGGGGTAGTTCCAACTCATAAGCTACGTTACTAATCCTTTTGGATATTATGTAAGGACCAATATACTGAGGGCTAAGTTTCCCCTTCTTAACAAATCTCACAACACCCTTCATGGGTGAAACATTCAAGTAAACACAATCATCTACTTCAAACTCTAAGTCCCTTCTCCTAACATCTGTGTAGGATTTTTGATGACTTTGCGCTGTTTTCAACCTCTCTAGAATAACTTTCACTTTCTCCATAGCTTGATGAACTAAGTCTGGTCCTATCAATCCAGCTTCACTAACCTCAAACCATCCAATTGGAGATCTCCACCTTCTCCTATAAAGAGCTTCATAAGGATCTATCTGAATACTAGAATCCTAATTGATGTTATAAGCAAACTCAATGAGAGGTTGGTGATCATCCTGATTACCCTTGAAATCAACCATACATGCCCTCAACATATCTTCTAGAATCTGAATAGTGCGCTCTGCTTGACCATCTGTATAAGGATGAAAAACAGTACTTAAGTTCACCTTTGAATCTAAGCCTTTCTGGAATGACTTCCAAAAATGTGCAATAAATTGCGCACCTCTGTCTAAAATAATCGAAACTGGCACCCCATGAAGTCTAACTACCTCTTGAAGATACAACTTGGCATAGTCCTCTGGTGAATGGGTAGTCTTTACCGACAAAAAGTGGGCTGATTTTGTCATTCTATCAACAATCATCCAAATACAATCATGTTGCCTTCGAGTTCATGGCAACCCAGTAATGAAATCCATATTGATCATCTCCCACTTCCATTCCGAAAGTTCTATATTCTGAGCCATACCACCTTGCCTTTGGTTCTCTACTTTAACTTGTTGACAATTCGGGCATTAAGCAACGAACTCAACAATACCTTTCTTCACTACTATTCCACCAAAATACTTCTCTCATGTTACGATACATATTTGTGGAACCCGGATGAATAGAATATATGGAGCTATGAGCTTTCTCCACGATCCTCTTTTAGAGTTCATCCACCTTTGGTACACATAATCTACCTTGATATTGTAGGACAAATTTGTTAGCAACGACATCAATGATAAAAAAGAACATGTCTTGCAACATATGTAAAGGTTATGGAATAATTGGAGAGGATCACTGCACAAGAATATGAAGTGTAAGCCATTCCGTGATCCTCTAAAAGATGTGCCATAAGAGGTAGACAAGGGTGATTGAGAATGGTTGGTAAAAGAGCATTTCTTAAGTATCAAGTTTAAGGTATGACTTCATAGCTACAATTTATTAACATATTATTTTAGGTGGCTAACTAAAATTTTGATGGTGTTCTGTTAATACAGGAAACAAGTACAAGAAACTCAGTCAATAGGTCTAAGTTGAGAATGCCTCATTGCACGGGTAGTAAGCCTATTAGAGAGATTATTTATGAATTGTTAAGTTAATAGCAAAACTCTTCAGGAAGCCTTTTTTTGTTATTTTTTTTTTTTTTTACATGTTTCTTTATATATGTGAAGGGAGGAAAAGATGGTAAGCCACCAAACATGGATACTATCTTCTTCGAGACATGTAAGAAGGATAACATGCTTGTCGAACCCGTAACAAATGCAAAATATGTATGTTTAGTGATAAATTTCATTTTATATCATTTTACTTTAGGTGGTCTATTATTTTAATTTGTCTTGTGTTTTATAGGTTGAGATCCAAAAATTGGTTCAATCTAATTCATCTCTAACAAATATTGAGGTCGTTGAAAAGTGCTTTGGAACAGTCATGTGATTGGATTTGGTGGTGGAATAACAGCTAAGGAGTTGAAAGGTTGTAACTCTTCAAAGGCTGCATTGCTAGATAAGTTGAACGCAAGTGAAAAAGGAAAATGAATTACTGAAAATACGCATGGATGAATTAGAGAATAAATATCAATGTATGGATGAACTCGACAACAAATATGAACAACTTGCAAGTGTGGTGTTTGGTCAGCCTTCACCACAATCATCTGACCATTAGATTGAACTAGTGAACAAGTTAGTAGATTGATTTTTTTTCTCTCTGATGCGCATGGATGAATTAGAGAATAAATATCAACGTATTGATGAACTCGACAACAAATATGAACAACTTGGAAGTGTGGTGTTTGGTCAGCCTTCACCACAATCATCTGATCATTAGATTGAACTAGTGAACAGGTTAGTAGATTGATTTTTTTTCTCTATGATGAAATTATTGCAATTCGATATGAAGTTATTTTCATGAGTTGGAAAGTGTTTGGGAAATTTTATTAGTTTTAAAAGGTAGCATGTTTCTTACTCTTAGATCACCAAAAACACCTGATCAATCTTTGTTCTCTCCTAAATCAATAAATATCTTACTCATTTGGGAATTGTCTTGAATCTGGTATTTAAAGGTGCTTTTGGGCAACATTAGTTTGATTTCAAAGGGGTTATAGAACCATTTTGTTCACTATGTTCATTTGAATATCCTCCCGTTGCCTTCATAAGTAATTGTTGACGTGCAGAGAACCATTTAGTGCATATGCATTCCACTTCATAGTTAGCTAATCTATCAGTAAATATGATTACCCTCTTATAAGTATTTTTGGTGTTAGTAACTTCAAAAAAATTTACTACCCTTTTAGTAAGTTGGATATCATCTCAAATGCTCCTGGGAGGTTAAGGAACATCAGTAATCCATTGGACAAGTAGAAAAGAATATGTCTCGACTTCAACCTTTCTGACGGCATTAGAGAAACACCATTGCAGACCCTTTATCATAGCATTAGTTTCTGCATGGTACATAGAAACTTAACCCAGATTGAAGTCATAGGCCGTAAACAGCAGTCAACTCTCACATCTTTGAGATTTTTGTGTCTATCAGATGCATCCAGAGTGTTATATTCCTCATGTTCCCTATAATTTACTTTTTCATTAAAACTGGTCCTTCCAGTGTTATTAAAAGCGAGTGGTTCGTCACTTAAAGAGAGAAGCAAGGCGAAGAGAAGCGATAAGTGAGACTTCAGTAAAAGATAGAAAAAGCTCGCTTTTCTCATTAAACGAGGTTGACTGTAACTACGTTTTTTTTCGTTTCGTAAAAACACTTCGCGCCTTCTTTCCAAACATTTCCCTCTATTTCACTTCTCTTGCTGTGACACTCTTTCAAGCGACTACAAGTTAAGTTTTTCATCTCTTTTTCTTTTTGTTTCTCTGTCTACAGTTTTTTTTTCAAATTGTAGTCTGCAATTTCCTCTGTTCTATATTTTTTTCTGATTTGCTATATAATCTTCTCTATTTTTTTCTCTACTTTGTATTGCTTTCTCTGTGATGCTCTATTTTTGCTCCAAATTCTTAGATTTCCCCTGCCTATGTTTTCTCTTCTCTATCTAAATGATTGCACTCCTCTTGGTGAGAGATTTATGTTGTCTGCCATTTTCCCAATTTCTGGTTCAACTTCAGTGAAAATAGTATCTCGAGAATTATTGTTTTGAATCATCAATGTTATTGATATAAAAAAAAGTGCACTTTACAAAACTAAGTAAAAGTTGACCACTTACTTCTCAAGTTCTACTACAATATCCTATTCGAAATTAGAAATTGGATACCAGTCATACTCTATTGCCTGCTGAAAAGTACCTGAAGGGGATACAATATAAGCAAGTGTAATATGGGTTGTTATACATCAGTTTCCACAAGAATTCTAGCGTAGGATACTCTAACCATCGAACCAGTAAAACTTTCAGTGTCTAAAGGTCGGCCAATGGCACTAGTAACCTTACTCAGTGCTTCTCCTGGCCAATACTGTAACGACACGCAGTGGCGTAGCCAGGAATTTAATGAAGGGTGTCCAAACTTTTAATAGTAATTTTTTTTTTAAAAAAGCGACGATTTAAATTACCAAAACAAATAATCAAGTTAAGCAATATTTAATTAAATATAGGAATATTTTTAATAAAATTACAAGTGTATAATTCAAAACTAACATAAAGAAAATAAACTACTATTGAAAACATAATTTAAATATATTATTACAATTGTACTCGACGAGGTTTCATATCCTGAAACGTTTTTATAATAGACTCATTAGAAATAGTACGAAATACTTTCTTTTCTACATAAGGCACTATACAACCGTCTAAAAACTCATCATCCATTCGATTTTGCAAGTCATTTTTAGAGTATTTAAATCAATGCTTTGTTTTTTGAGAAGAATGTGACAACATCTCTAATTGATCTACCGTTGTTTCTTTATTTGGTTGACTTAGAGAAGTCGAACTTTTTTTTGGTACTCTATTATAATAATTCCTCATGTCTATTGAAACTTGAAACTAAAATATTAAGTTGGTTATTTTTGTTATAAAATAAGAGAACGAGAAGAAAAAACAGAGAGAGAATTATTGAGATTCTATTCTTAATAATATTGTGATATTTGGGTAAATGAGTCTCCTATTTATAGAGAAAGAAAACCTTATTCCATAAGGGAAAAGTATTAAAATTTAAGGAAATCTTATTCCATAAGGAAAATGTATTAAAATTTAAGGAAATAATTCAATTTTAATTGAAAAAAAATAGTTAGTAGAGGAGGGATTCGAACTTGGGTCTTGGAGACCTTCATGATACTATTAACCACCAAGCTATTGAACTTTTATGTTAAAATTACGCATGTTTATTTACTTAATTGAATTCAAGAAGTCAAAATAATTACAGGAAAAAAAAAACATCCCTGCGGGGAATCGAACCGGGACAAAAAGTAGGATTGCACAGGCTATTGCCAACTCCACTGCGCATCACTT
Organism: Solanum tuberosum; assembly: GCF_000226075.1. Classification (NCBI taxonomy): domain Eukaryota; kingdom Viridiplantae; phylum Streptophyta; class Magnoliopsida; order Solanales; family Solanaceae; genus Solanum; species Solanum tuberosum. The sequence goes on from NW_006238928.1 coordinate 4,588,270, forward strand.
TGTTATTTCAGGGGGTCCAAATTCTATATATACAAATATAAAGTCAAAATTTTACGTGTATTTATAGTATAATTTTTCGACGAAGGGTGTCCAATTGGACACCCTGGAGCCTACGTGGCTCTGCCCCTGACGACACGAGAGCACTCCCTAGTCGTTATCGGCGTATTCGACCTCTCGGAGGTCTTATACAAGCCCTTAGCATTCGTTATATCATTTATCATAGAAAAATAGCGGAAAATTTAAAACTTTTCATAATATAACACAAGACATAAAAGTCATCTCATTAAACCTTTAATACAAAAATTGGAATACTACATCTCAAGGTAGCCATCTTAAAACATGACTACAACACAAGAGGGACACAACCCTTACAATACAAAAGAAACTACTATTTAGTACATAGAACTTAAGGAAACTCTTTAACATAAAGGTCCTTGAATCTTTAAGGACACACCCGAACTTGGGAATAGTAAGCCAAGCTCATCACTTCTGGGAAAGACCCTTTAGTCACCATCACCATATAAGGACTCATTCATTTACTACATCATTAGTCATAACCCATTTAGTTCATATCATAGGTAAACCACCCTCACAACCCCTTCACAAGCTCACTTGTGCAATGTACACATGGAGTCCCATACCCCCACATATACTAAGCAAACCCATAAAGAAGTCATAAGTGTAATTCACATGCATAATCATACTTCATGTCTTGACATAAGTAAAGTCAGCCTTAACATGCTTTCATATTAACATACATAGACCATAGTCTTCATTACATAAAGAGCC
>NW_006238928.1:4589393-4595808 GCF_000226075.1 Solanum tuberosum
CCACTCTCATTTTTCATGTTCACTCGGTGCTAAGCTCCAACTCCCTTTTTAAACATCTTTAAGCCTTTATTTAACATTAGTTCATAAAGTAGGATTTAGGGACTTAATCCCTCATATCATATAGCTCAAAGGTTTCTAAGATGAGAATGACCTTTCATCATAGAACCTACATTATGTGAGAATGACCTTTCACATAATCATACCATATTCATAACATAGTCTAGTTTAGAGTACAATTGAGGAAACCTTTCAAGAGGCTCACTTTCACTAGATTATCATAAACCTTATTCATTCATTCATGTGTGTACATATGTGAGAAAGCCTTTCACATAAACACCTTTATACAACACTACTATCTCTAACAATCTCTCCTATACCAGCCTTGTATGAATGTTCTTTTTTGGTACGTAATGGAAATTTTACTAATAAAATTAGAATCTACACTTAAACAGATATTCGCTACTCTCTGCCATCATGACTCTCTGACACCAGACAGACCCAGTGTCTTGTACCTTAGAAAAAGCCTCTACCAGTCTTCCCATTTTTTTAAGCTAGCTACTAGGATTTTCGGGGTTGATACACATTCAATCTAGATACGTATCCTAAGAGATTGGGGTCCAAACATGCCATGTAGTATATCTCCTGGATGATCACTCTCCTGATACTTTGTTCAGATCTATTCTCATCTGAAAGATCCTCTAGTTTCTTTTATGCAGACGATACACAATGGCTCTAAGCTCTATTTTGAATAATTTTTTGCCACTTCTCTTGCCACCACCATAATTTATTGCCCAGCTTGCCAATCCATGTTAGCTATAGTTATACCCTGTCATTTCAGTAATCTGAGCCATATGTTCCCTGTTATACCACACTTATTCCCTCTAGTATGTATCTCTCTCTATTTAGCTCTTAAGTCGACATTCTCTCTTCTGTCCTTCCTCATTGCCCTCTAAAGAATCATACCCTTCTATTACTAAGAGAGAGAGAAAGAGGAAGTGTGGAAAGATGAATAGCGAAACCCTAGCAAGAATCACGATCTCTCTATTTTTGATTTTAGCCCTGAAGATGAACGCATTGAGAAACACTCTAAAAAGTTATTGCAAACATTCAAAATTCAAAAACCTAAAAAATTTCCATTCTCCCGTCGATAAGTATTGCTTTCTCCGTTGTTGTACGTTTCTGCAAAACCCTAATTTACTTTACAAACTCTTTTCTTGCTCTCTTCTTGATGTGGATTGTTTTTTAACTATTATTCCAAGAAACTGATATTACAGTGTCGCTTTGTTTGAACTGCTTATCAATATGACAATATGGATATAGCTTCATTATCTTAGAATGGGAAGAACTATTATATATTTGATGCTTTTAGTTTATCATCGTTTTCGTCTACAGCAAGAAAGTAAAATTGCATATTATGATTTGTGTATAATAGAGAAGGTGGAAAGTAGAAAAGTTTAAAGAACATTAGGAGTTTGAAAAGACAATGAGTAGCAGTAATGTAACAGAAGAGTAAAGGTGATGGACGAGGACAGAACATGTAATCAGGTTCAGGATGCCATGCACTAATACATGGGGTTGGGGTTGGTGGTGATAGACACATTGACCAGAAGTATTGAGAACAAGAATAAGCTAAACATATATGAATCAACAACAACATCAGTTGCAGCAACAACATCAACAACAGTGGATGGCGATGCAACCGTAGCAGCAGCAATGGATGTCGATGCAGCAGTATCCACTGGCGGCAGCAATGGTAATGCAGCAACAGATGATGTATGGTCAACAGTACATGCCCTACTATCATCATCAACACCAACAACAAATGATTCAGAAAAGGAATTAGTATATGTTCACTATTATAGAACACTTAAAACACAAGTGTTGGGGAGTTTCATCCTCATTATTACATAAGATAAACAAAATTAATAGTAAAAATGAACTTTCTAAATCGTATTTTACCTCTCTTGTTCATCAAGCCACAGGAAAAGGGGACAATATGAAAACATGACAATCTGGTTACTATTGTATGCAGCACCATATGGAAAATACATAATAGATTTATACTAATACTTGTTATTCGATCAGTTATGAAATGTATACAATCCTTTCATGTTAACTTTGGGAAGCATATGAAGTGTAAGATGTTTTGTAGTGTAACACCACATTCCCATAGATATTCTTTAAACTCTATATTCTTTGTTATTAAACTGCCATACACTTGTTTTTTTGCAGCTAATGAATTTGAAAATGAAGAATTTGTTGGGGGCACTACTAGAATTTTGGTCTACAGCAACAGTTTCATATACATTGCAATAGGACCTAAAACCGTTGCCAGAGCGCTACAGCAACGGTTTTACAACCGTCTCATCTGCTCGCGTTACTATAGCTCTATTGTAACAGTTAATGTCACGGTTCTTGAAAGCGTTGCTATTGGAACCTCTATTGCAACGGTTTTTCGTCCATCTATAGGCACTATAATATTACAGCAGTTGTAACAGTTTACAACTGTTGCATTAGGGGTTGTGGTAACTATTAGCAACCGTTGCAATAGATTGTTCTTATGGCAACACTTTTTTAAATATTATGGCAACGGTTTTAATTGATATTGCAACATTTTTATTTTCTATTGCAATCAATCTATATGAATATACAGTTTTTCCCAACATGTTGCAATAGTTCAGATTTCTTGAGCATTATATATATATATATCAACAACAATTTATAAAAAATTCTCTAAATCAAATCACGTAAGAAAATGACTAATTATATATAGCCGATTCACATATATAATTCGAAATATCCTAGTCATCACAATATCCATAAAGGTTTCATCACTATCTCTTGTTATTTGCTCTGTCACAAGATATGGAAAGTATGGCTACAAGTAGGGAGCAATCTCAATTTATCCTTATCAGAAAATTCACACAAACAAACAGCACAATCAAAGGGCTCTTTAGGACCAACAACCTCTTGGTACAAAAAGACAAGTAATGCATCAATAAATGCTTGATCCAAACCAGAATCATGTAAATGGAATAACTATTGTAACTGTCTTTGCAAAGAATTTGAACTAAAAACTTCAGGGTATCCATTAGATTGAGATGACGCTGAAGAAGAAGGGTGTTTGATAAGAAACCTAACTAGCAAATGGAGCAGACCAGATATGAAAAACAGGACAACTAATATACCTATAATGAAAAGAAGAACTGGACTGATCTTGTTTCCAGATGGGGATGAAGAAGATGAGTTTGGTTACTTGTGAAAAATAAAACTTCCACCAAATGAAGGAGGATATGAGGGAAACAGAGGAAGAGAATATGTAAAACACATTCCTGTCTTGTGACTCAACTTCACCAAATGAACAAATCATCTCAAAAACACATTCAAAAAAACAGTTTAGTGACAGAACAAATAACAAGAGATAGTGATGAAACCAAACAGAAAATACGATAGACAGAATCTTTACATGTCTTGATTCCCACTTAGTCACCATTACCCAGAAAAAACAATACTTATAACAATCCATTTATATAAAGAATCACTTCTGACTTATCGAGCATATGTAATGTGCCAAAAGTGCATTTCTTGCAATCTGCACTTTTTCCTTATATCACGACACATACTTTGAGTATGTTAACAAAGGTTGGTGCATTATATAGTAGCAGAAAATAATCGATATAACCTACAGTTTGGCCAATTACTATTAAGTAACCTTTAGTTAGTCAAACTATTTAGCCAGCCTGCCTATTAGTCTTTGACACAAACTTTTTACTATTTTTTTGCTTGCTGTAAAATGCAAGTTGTATCCAGCAACCTGAAATGGCTCAGATTGGAACTGTTTTTCTTTTAGTGGGTGCAGGGCTGGTTGGGCGATACAAATGGCTCAAAATTTGGTAATATAGATTTGTATTGAAAGAGAGACACATTAACAAAACATATTAACGGGAATATATAATAAAATAAACATGACACTCAAATATAGCAACACTAGCAGTGTACCAAAGTATACCACAACATCTCAAAAAAACAATTTTCAAGGGAAGGAATTTTAACAACAAAACATGAAGGGACAAAACCTTCAGACTTTATTCTAACCCTTCCAATCACCATAACTAGTCAAATTCAAGCCATGGAAGTCATAAATCACACGCACACACCAAACACACAAGTTATAAGTATCCAAAACTTCATCCAGACTCCACTACATATAGGAAAAGACAATCCATTTGGCCAAGCTAAAGTCGCAGAATGGTGAAAACTCAACTACATAATTATTGGAGACATAATGGATACATCTCAATTGTGTCGGATTCAAATGAAACACACTTACAGAGAAGGAAATATGCTTGCAAATTATTTAGCCAACATGGCTTTTGTACACTTCAGGCAGGTTTGAGATTCATAGTTTTTCAGATCTGCCAAGTCAAGCGAAGATGATCCTTAATTTAAACTAACAACAAGTTACTAATCTTCGCATAAGGACCAACATCAGCGTATATACTTACACAAATTGTCTACAAACTAGCACTTACAACAACGGTTCATCTGTGTCAGCAATAGGCCAGCCCTTTAGTGCTAAATATTTATCGTTCCCAACCGTCCAACAATTTCACTTACAAATAAGAGCCACAATAATTTCACAATTTAAGATGGTACACTAATGAGAGAACAATGATTCAAAGACTAACATTTTCACAACCAAAACATTTGGAAAAGGAAAAGAAGAGTCCAAGGTTCTGATACTCAAAACAGGGTCTTGATCGATATAAATGTATACACAAAAAGTGCGTAGAAAACTCAACATTCAACTGGAACAACTATAATTAAAGATGGATGAAAGAATTAAGTGAAGCATAAACGACATACCTTGATGGTTTTTGCTAGAAGATGGATGATTCAACGGTTGCATAGCTTTTTGTGGTGACTGAGCACCCACTGATGCCAACATGACAACATTCAATTGAAGTCCAGGGTACATACGATTAAATCATCCAAGAATATCATGTATAACTTCTTGGTGTATGGTTACTTTTTGTTGTTCTAATTTTTCCGCCATCCTTTGATGCATCCTCTCTTCCAATTCCTCTATTTTGTTTCCATCCTCTCATCATTAGCACTTAAATAAGGTTCAGAAAACGCTTTTCTTTTCAAAGTACTTTTGGTAACTCCTCATCCATACAATCTCAGGCACCCTGGGTGTTCATGTCCCATGACTGCTGTAAAAGCATCAAATGATTGATTGTCATCTTCATTCTGTTGACTTTGCATTTTCTCCATTTCAGCCTACAAATCAAAATCAAATATTTAAAAACAAATAAAGGATCTTAACAACATTATAACCAAATAAAAGTCATAAAATTTTACTAATTGTATCTTCGTTGGAGTCCTTGTATACTCGACCAGGTTTTCTTGATCTTGTAACCACAAAAAGTTCTTTAGCTGACAGCTCATCGTGGCTTTCCTTCTCTTTTTCCTAATTACATAAAGTTGGTATTAAAGATCTTTTATGACAACAAGTTCATATTTAATGATTAACAGGAGAACATACCAAATTATTGCGTATCACAGCAAAACTTGTTTTACCAGCAGTATGTGGATTCATCTTTTATTTTTATTTTTGGTATTTCTTTCACTCATTTCCTGTAAATAAACGAGTCAGTAAATTCTACGTAAATTAAAAAATGAATCAAAAATAGAAAAATGAATCAATCAGAACATAAAATATAAATCTAACTTTGAATTTTTCAGAGTCCTAATATTTGAGAAGATCCTTATAATCAAATTCTGAAACATTTTTGGGATTATTTGCCATTCTAAGATCATCATTAGCATATGCTTTATACTGATTTTGATACAAGTTATTCTTATACTTTCTCTGCGCATTTTTAATTCCATCCAAAGCCCTTTTTTGCATTATCAGGAATATCATATTTCTCCTACAATTGGTTCTTTACATTAGTAAAAAGTATGAAAAGTTTATAACTGAAATTAGAAATGCAGGAACTCAAACCTGGGTATAATCCCACAAATATTTTTTTGTGTCCATATTCTTCCAATTATGAATATTAAGAGGACAAAGCATCACATTCCTTGCCAAGGTTCCAAGAAAACTCCCCAACTCTGTTACAACGGCATTAGTAGGACCAATGGGTTGATTGTACCTATTCAACACGACCAACTTACGCTCTTGTCGCGCATGTACACTTTGCATTACTGTACTACCTCTTTCCTTTTTTTGAGTCACAGGGCCTACAATAATATGAAGCAAAGTTAAACAACATATCAATAATGTTAACTGATTTTACAATTCCAATACATTAAAATATTTAGAAGTGAATTTATATGTTTTTACCTAGTTCTCCTGATAGGTCATTTTCTTCCGAATTCTGTGTCTCTTGTTGCACTTGGTACTGTA
>NW_006238928.1:4595942-4598942 GCF_000226075.1 Solanum tuberosum
TGTGCTTTTAAAGTGGAAAAACTCGGAGGCACATGTTGCTGTGATTTCTGCATAGATCTTGCTTTTAGAGTGGAACAACTCTGAGGCATTTGATCCTTTTTAGACTATGCTTTCAAAGTACAAGAATTCTGAGGCACTTGTTGCAATTCTTCTTGTAAAGTTTGTGCTACAGGAGTGGAGGAATTTCGCGGCAGAATAGATTGAACATTCTCTTTTGATTTCAGTGAAGAAACCCTTTTGTAAGCCATAGATATAAGTGTTCCAGCTTGCACATATTGTTTTCCTTTTCCTTTCTTGTTTTGTTTTTGAAGTCTCCTCCTTCCTCATGACTATCGAATCTGTCAAAACGATATATATGAATAAGAATCAGATCTTTTTAAGCACAATATAAGGTACATGTATTTCTAAGAAACAAATCAGAATATAATTTTAAGAAAAAGAATAAAAGAAACATGTATTTCTAAGGAAAGGACATTTATCACTCACTCAAAATAAAAAAACGATGATAAATATATATTTACAAGACATTCAGAAATTATTTATTTAATCATCTGCATCCTTCCAATCCCAATCAGTATCATCAAAGCCATCCTCCTCTTCCGACGTTCCCATAGTTGTATCCTCTGAAAATTGAGCATTAGATGGCATATCAACAACATCAATATGAATATCTTCTCTTGACCATCTCATGTCAACATCGGATAATATATCTGAGGGAGAATATGCAGTTTAAAACTCATAGCAACCACAATTCAATTTACAACAAGCATTTCATAGTTTTTCTTAATATATGAAACAAATATCAAAGTTCTCTTTATCATTGGAAATATATACAAAACACTGATCTACATGACCTGTCAAGAAATATCTTTAACAAGCTTATCATGCTTTCAAATTTATGTTATTAAAGACTTATGGACATTCAAGAAATGGAAAATGGTCGTTGGATTCACATGAAGTTCAGTCATATTCTAACACACCAATAAATCGCCTTGTGGATTCAATTCTTTTCAAAAAGGTATCCCTACTGATTTTCTTTTTGATAGGAAATCAAGGAAAAACAGTCTTTTAAAGTGATAAAACAGATTTTTAAGGTAAATAATATTGATCTAGAATTTTACGAAGTTTCAGATTTTCATGTCAAAAAGTCTAATACCAACCAGCAGTGAATTTCAGTTTTTTCCATTTTCATGCTAATGTATCTCTTGTTTCCTATTGCTCTAATGTAACTATTCAACAATAATGAAAGTGAAGTGTCTCACATCCTAGCTACTCAAGCGAGAGGTGAAATCAAGGAAGACATCATCAATGCAAGGGTAATTACACAATCGATTGAATATTTCATGGAACAACAAATCCAACATCAATATCAAGAGAAAATATTGTCTAGAGTAATCAATTTCACCATAACTACCAACAAAACTTTAAACCCACAATAGCTAAAACTTAAAGGGAAAAATCCACAATCAAACAAAAAAAATACATCAAATAAACTAACTACACCTCAACGATTAAAGGAAAAAGAAGAGATTCAAGAAGAAAACCTCAACAGCTCAAACTTGAAGTTTCTTCAGCTATAACCTCAAAGATGTTAGAACAGAACCTTTAACTGTTGAAGAAAAAAACATCAAAATTTCTCTCATATTTCACAAGAAAACCTTCAGCCCTCCATTTCCTTCGATTTCACAACAGTTTCTAGAGAGAAATGGGCTTACGATCGAAGAAAAAAAATGGTTTAAGTTTGCCCTAAAATTACAGACAAGAAGAACTTACCATAAGATTCAAATCCCTGCAAAACTCCACAAGCTTTGCCTTGAAATTGTGTTCTCCTTGTTGAAAAATAGGTCCAAGAGAAGATGGTGACAGCGTATGGTCTTCTGCTTGTTGAAGAGATGAGAAATGTCTTTAGAAAATGTTTGTATCAATATTTTGATAGAAAAATAAATAAATTAGATTTAAAAAATTGTTGGCGTGGGAAACAATGATCAATGTTGATGCAACATCTATCAACAATGTTCAATAATTTTTCCAAGAAAAAATCCTTACTGATTTTTTTTATAAGAAATCAAGGCAGAATAGTCTTCAAAAGTGATTTTTTGATTTTTTTTTTCTTTTAACTAATGCTACAGGTCTACAACAATCATAAAAAGTAAGGAAATCATGGGTCTATGTTGGTCAATTTGCAGGTTTAAGCTCAAAAAGACAGAACCTGAATCAAGTGCTAGTAACATGGTGGACAACACTGATAGGTCATAAGCTTCAACAAATTATGAAGGTTATGCCTGCAATAATACTATGGGGAATTTGGAGTAGAAGAAATATCATTAGACATGGGGAAACATGACATATAACAGAGTTGTTTATCAGATTACTCTAAATGTATGACAATTTGCAATGACAATTTTTCCAAGTTAGACATGGTATAATTCTTAGAGGATTACAAGACAAAGATTTATTATAAGAGGATCATTGGAAGCCCCCAAATGCAAATAACATCAAGTGTAACACAGATGGTGCAGGTAAAGGTAATCCAGGCAAGAGTTCTTATGCTTATTGCCTAAGGGATCAAGAATGTAACCTCATCTATGCACAAGAAGAAGAGATATCTGAAAATTATACTACAAGGAAAATGAGAGATACCTTGGAATATTAGAATTATTGTGGAAGACACTCTAGTTCTCATGAAAGATGCGACAATTAACATGGAGCACATATATAGGGAAGGGACTTCATTAGCTTACTATCTAGCTAATCATGCATTTGATGTGGAAGGACGACAACTATATAATACATTTCGAGAGTTACCATCACAGGGGAGGAAAGTTCTCAATTTGGTCAAACTGGAAGTACCAAATTTCAGAATCAAGAGCAAGATAATTAGGTGAATAATTATTTTATAATTCATGAGCAGACAGCAGAGAAGGACTGCATGAATCGGAATCCGCTTATTAAGACAGACGACCGAGAAAGAAAGGCACTTTGAAAGTATTACCTAAACTC
>NW_006238928.1:4599467-4617089 GCF_000226075.1 Solanum tuberosum
GTTGCCTGGTAGGGCCGATAGTAATACACTGTGTGGGACGGAGTAAGGGCCCTTCTCACCTCCTACGAGTCGTCCGGCTCCCATTTCGCCCGCCGCTACTACGGGAATCGCTTTTGCTATCTTTTCCTCTCATTATATATCAATCTTTTGCTCTGGCTGCTATTGACTTGACTACATTGTCTCACTGAGCAGTGTTTTCTCATGGAGGAAAGAAAGATGAATTCTGATGCTGTCTCACATAAACTCCTCAATAGTTCCACCCCTCCCTAGGAAATATGGTCCGAAGAATCTCGATAGTAGTTCCATGAACAATCCTTTGCGGGATTGGATTTTTTTTATAGTGGAAATGCCAGCAAATTAGTAAGTCCATCAATCTGTAGTGGAATAGTCTCACCAGCCCGTAGATGGTTTGGCGGAAAGGGGAAAAGCACAAAATCTTTCTTCCTGGTTGGTGTACTAGGGCGAGGCGAATCCCAACCCTTTCGTTAGCTAGCTTAGCTTTCCCTCTTTTCAATCTATATCAGATCCTCCCCTGAATAAGTAAGGCCCCGTTAAGCCTGGGCGAAGATGGGGATAAAGAGTAAGGATTGAAGCCCCCTTAGCTCTGCCAGGCACTGGACAGGGGTTAGCTCTGTAAATGTGTAGAGCCAAGTGTAGTGTGGTGTAGTAGTAGGCACAACATCCTTATGCACCCATTTCACATCTTAGGCCTAGCTGGTGTAAAAGGCGGCTCCCTATTCAGTGCTATGCATGCTTCCTTGGTAACTTCTAGTTTGATCAGGAGCCGATGACTACTATGATTTATGGGTTTTTGACGAATTCCATAACCACGAGCGAGAAAGTGGCATGGGAGAAACCATATATTCGGAATCCGGCAAACAAAGCAAAAACAACGGCTCCTACATAAATAGAATAGAATAGAAATGCTGTCACTAGAACGGACCACACAAATAACATCTTTCTAGCCGCCTAAAGGAAGTATTCAAAGGCTCCGCACCTGAGCTTGCCCGGAAGGGCCCGGAAGAGGAAGTGATCCCCCGACACTAAAAATAAAAATCCTGCTTGTCCCCCATACCCCTTTCAGCAAGGGTTGCCGTGGTCTCCAAGAATCTTCTTCCGAAGCGGGCCCTACCACGTATACAGTCTGCGGAACCACGCCTAGCTGCGGTGTCAAGCTCATATCCTCTGCCTCTTTCTTGAAAAGAAACTATGCCTGATAAGGCGAATAAAGACTCATCTTCTTTCATATCATATGTGTCAGAAGCATCAAATGATGTTTTATGAGGTGGGGGAATCCTAATCCAATGCCCTAAGCTCGCGGTGACAGAATGCTGTTATGTCCCTGGAGAGTGCTCCCCCAGGAGTTATGTGCCCGGAGTTCTGTCCCTGGCCCTTTCACCTTCCACGGAACCAGAAGCATGAAAGATGGGATCTAGCATTTTAGAAGAAAGTCTTTCTCTTTATTGATGTCGAACTTCATCTGCCTTATAGCGATGAAAAGATATTCCCTTAGTCTTTGCCCAGCTCTTCTTCCAGGGAAACAGTCTTTGATAGCGCTCTTGCCCGACTTTTCGTGATTTGTGGCCTTAAGAGAATCAGGAGATATTTAATAGTTTGGGTCGAGCATCTAATCTTATTAAGAGTTGTCCTTTCAGACCCTATTCTCCGAATGGACAAAGAGCAGGAAGTAAAGCACCCGCCTCTAGGAGGGAAGGGGTTAGAGTGTGCCTGATTCATATGCAGTTTCCTCTCTGAAAGATGCCCAATCAAGAAGGATGTGCCACCATGCCCGATGGGCAAGAAGCTAGGGCAGTTAAGGAGGGTTATATTGGGTGATCGTATCCGAACTTGAAAGACTTTCCGCGGAATCAGAATCAGATTGGATTGAAGGTAAGGACGGCGAAGCTGGAATTCTATGGTTTTCTGCTTTTGCGGTTAATTTCTTTTCTGTTTCTGCTGTCTTCCTTTCCATTTTCTTCGTTCTGTGTAGCCTCTTTCGCCGAGATGCCTTTTAAAAAGATTTTTTCCCGCATCGGAACAAGACCGGTCGGGGTAACTAAAAAGAAATCCATGACCGAGTTACGAGAGCTATAACGTGGGTCTATGCCCCTTAAGCCTCAAGGCTCGCGTTCTACGGGGAACTTTTTTGACTATTTACCTTCGCCGGAAGCAAAGGGCGAAAACTCCAAAACTAGTAAGGGTGCTTGTGTTGTGGTTTTGAGTTCCTTGGCTTGTGTTCTAATAGTAACCACAGGAAGAAAGCGGGGAGCATGGTCCCTAGTCTCGTTTTTGCCGAGCCTGATTCTCTATGGCATGGACTTGATTGGATGGAGACAGATATATAGAAAGTGTGCAGTGAGGGTGCTTGTAAATCACTAGGTAGCCTAGCTCGACCCAAGCAATGCCCAAAAGTCCCATGCCTTTCTTGGTCGGACCAACCCAACCGGCGATTTCCGACAAGTCTTTCTGAATTGGAAGAGCAAGAAGCGGAACTAGAAGAAAACTTTCTTTCTCTTTATGGATAACCAATTCATTTCCATTTCAAGAAGAAATCAATGAAGGATCAACTATAGAAAAGTCACAACACAGGCTACATTCTATTATAACAGGAAATAGACCTAAAATAATGTCAAACAATAACACTTTTGATAATTTAATGGAGTAAAAAGAAGAGGTACTTCAACAATTAGAAGAAATTAGTAAAGGATAAAAGAGGAAAATCAGAAGTATGATGATGATATCCAAGAAATTATCCACCCATGGAACTTCACAACAACTTATATACATCATTAAACCGGAAAGAATCCAACTGAGAAATGCGGAAAAAAAAGGGGAACACTTGCAAGTTACAGCCATGGCTATAGCTCAAGCGACCATGGCAGACTCGGCCGGAGGCAGGAAGTGCTGGCTGGAGCAGATGGTACAGTGCTCTGGATGGTGATGATTGGCAGAGACGATCACTTTTCGAACCAATAGCAAATTTTAGTGCCAACCAGTAGCAAATTTTAGTTTATTCCATTTTCATGTTAATTTATCTCTTGTTTCCTGTTGCTCTAACGTAAATCTTCCACAATAATGAAAGTGAATTTTTGACATCCTACTCAAGTGAGAGGTGAAATCAATGAAGACATAATCAATACAAGGGTATTCAAACCCCATTGAATAACTCATGGATAAGAAATACAACATCAATGTCAAATTAAATATGGTGTAGAGCAGTCAATTTCACCATAACTCCAACAAAATATTAAACCCACAATAGGTACAACTTAATGGAAAAAAACCCACAATCAGAGAAATACATCAAATACACTAACCACACCCAAAGATTAAAGACAAAAGAAGAGATTCAAGAAGAAAACCTCAAAAGCTCAAACTTGTAGTTTCTTCAGCTATAACCAAAGATTGAAGAAGAGACCCTCCAGCAGTTGAAGAAGAAAACCTCCATTTCCTTAGATTTTACAAGAAAACATACAACCCTCCATTTCATTAGATTTCACAAGAGGTATGAAGAGAGAAATGGGTTTAGATTCGAAGAAAAAATGGATTTATGTTTGCCCTAAAATGACAGACATGAAGAACTTACCATAAGATTAAGATCCCTACAAAGCTCCACAACTTATGTGTTCCATCGATCTTCTCTGTGTTCTGCCTCTGCTAAGCTCCACAAATGGATGAAAAATCGGGTCAAAGAGAAGAGTGACAACTTTTTTGTGTTTTGCTTGTTGAAGAGAAGGGAAATGAGCTTAGCAAATATTTGCCTCGTTTGTATCGATATATGATAAAGAGAAAAGTAAATTGTATTTACAAAATTAATAAAAAATAAAATAGAATCAAAAGCTTTTGGCAGGTTCAGCCAAAATAAGAGAGGGAAATTATGGAGGGATTTAATAACCGTTCCAATAGAAAAATATTGGCATTAAATGTTGCCATAGATAACTTTATGGCAACGATTACCGTAACCGTTGCAATATGTAGGTCGATTGCAACAGTTTTCAAACAATGGCAACAAATTTATAACTTAGCCGTATCAATAATATCCAATCCTTTTTGCAACAGCTCAAACCGTTGCAATAGACCCTCTATAGTAACGGTTTCTTTAGCGTTGCTAAAAAATCCATTGCCGTAGGCCTAATTTCTAGTAGTGGGGTGGTTTAAAGACTATATCTTCTATTTATATATGTTTCAAATTTCCTCTTTCTAATTAGGAGTAGATTAAAGTTGATTCCATACAACTTGTATATGGTATTAAGTATCTTTCTTTAGTTCTTTTTATTAATAACAATTTTATATCAATACAATTATTTAATATATGTATTTCAAATGTATGGAATTATTATTATTGGTTTAGTAGTATAATATTTCTATAATAGCAAATGTAAATGTGGTCTTTGAAACTCTTTTATGATTGGTCTATCTAATATTGAAATGGAAATTAGCGACGAAATATTTGGTCGCTAAAGTATTGGTGTCAAAACTAGCATATAATTAACGTAAGGAATTTCAGTCGTTAAAAATACTTATACTAGTTGGACTTTATTGTTGCTAATAATTTTTAATGACTGGGTTACTTTGTTAGCGTAGGGAAAATACGGTCACTATTAAATGACATTAAACGACTAGATTTTATGTTGTTGTTAAAAGTTTGTTTAACGACCGGATAGAAATCCATCGTTAAACTTTTAACATCGGAGCTTTTAATGACGGCCGATGACCAGATCTTCTCCCGTCGTTAATGACCTTTAGCGACCGGATTTGGACTTTTAACAACCAAATGTCCCCTCGTTAAAAGTCATATTTCTTGTAGTGCATCGTGCATTTGGCGCCTAATCAATAGTCCCATGGGACTGCATGGGAGTCATACTTAGGCTTTCTATCGATTAGAGCGGGCACTACAACTCTCAGAAGATATGTTTGAATAGTGAGAGATTCCCTTAATTGAACAGTTATAACAGGTGTCGGCGAAGATGTCATGGCTTCTGCTTCATCTATGTTTTGATAGTTGGGGTCCTCATATTCGTCATCTAGAGTAACCATATTAACTTTCCAATTCTTGAGGTTTTGCAAGGGGTTATTGTTTACATTGGGAGGTGTTGGAGTACATTTGATTACTCCTCTGTTGATCAAAGACTCGATCTGGTTATTCAAACCATAACAATCTTCTGTGTTGTGTACTTGGATTCCTGCGTGATAAGCGTATCACTTGTTTCCATTGAAGTTGCGAGGGATTGGATCAGGAAGTTTTCCTTCAACTTGTTGGAGCACTCCCACTGTCCTCAACCTTTCAAAAAATTGGGCATAAGGCTCGGCAATGGATGTGTAAGCACAAACATTTCTAGCTTCGAGATTTTGACGTGGTCTTGGTGCATATACTAGTCTATTTTTGTGAATTGGTGCTAGGACATGGACATATGGTCTTGGTGGATTCTGGTGAGCTGGTGCTTGGGGTGGATTGTAGTGTTATTAGGTATTATATACTTGAAATGGACGTATGAAGTATGTGCAACACTTTGGGGGTTGTTGGGGTATCAGTGGGATGGTCCTCCCTATTGGTAAGTGATAGTTGAAACATCGTCCCTGTTGTTCTTGATGCCTCCAATGGCACCTGATTGTACATCCCTACCTGCAGCTTGCAATGTAACCATAGATGGAATTTTCCCATATTTGACACATTCCTCTATGAAGTCTCCCATGTTGACAAATTATGCCAACTTCTGACCCATCATTGATATCATTTTTTCAAAGTGGATGCCTTCTTGAGTTCGAATAAAGTACTTTGGGAGCTCACACTCATCTAATGGTGATTGCACCCTTGCGGCTTCAGTTCTTCAAAGTCGTGCGTACTCTAGAAAATTCTCAGATGGCTTCTTCTGTGTGTTGGCCAATGACAATGTGTCAACTGTAATTTGAGTATTGAATCTGAAACGATTCATGAAATTGTCAGCCATTTCCTCCCAGTCACACCATTTGCGGGGGTCCTGACGCGTATACCAGGTCAATGCTTTTCCATACAAACTACAGATGAATAACTTCATCCTTAGTTTATCATTTCTCCCTACATCGACTAAGTTGTCACATATCACTACAACAAATTTGATTTTTAGTGACAAATAATTTTGTCACATAAGACTCAATTTTTGTCACAAAAATATTTAGTGACGAAAAATAATTTGTCAATCATTCGTCCACAAAGCATGGGTCACTAAATGTATACTTAGACAACTTAGTGTTTCGTCACTAAATAGAGTTGTATTAGCTACACAAATACGTTTTTCCCTAATTGTATAGTATTGATAATGAACTTGTTTGTCATAGAAATAATAAACCGACAAAAATAGTGCGTTACTAACTATTTAGTTTAATAAGTGACGACATCATTTGTCTCTAATGTTGTATGAAAAAAATATTATTTTGTCACTAAAAACTATCTTTTATATACATATTCGTTTGTGTCCATAATTGTATAAATTAGTGACAATTTTATTTTTTTTACAATTTTGTAGTTGAAAATGATACTATCGTCATTAAAAATATTTCCGCTACTGACAAAACAAATAAAGTTAATTTGTAGGTAATAAGTAGGCAATCACATTTTCGGGATAAATATTATTTTTGTCACTAAATATCATACTTTTTATGAAGAAAATTTAAACATCTTAAAAAATACAATGTAGTCGTCACTAAAAGTTAAGCTTTTAGGGATAAAATATTTTGTCAATAATCACTATCTAATGACTTCTAAATTCATAGCAATATTATTCACAATTTTATTTTTGATATTGCTTCATCTCCTAGTTTCGAAGATCCCAAAGTGAGGGACAATCATTTGCAGTGGTGTAACCTCAACTTAATTTCAACGGCCTGTTGTAATATCATTCAAATCAGTGTAACAACATAAAGAATGTAGCACTTGGCCTAAAAAATGTGGTGAAACGAATTGGCCAAAGAGGCAGCACTTTTGCCTAATATTTAGCAGGAATAAGGATCGAAATACAGGAGAAAGTTGTCCCGAAAATACAGCTGTAAATGACCCAAAATTCAACGACAAAATGACCTCAAATTGCAGCAGCAAATAATCCCACAACGTAGAAAAAATCATCTTCAGATTGCAGCAACAAATGGTCACAAAATAAAGAACCTTATGCCCCATAATGCAGCTGTAAATAGCCAAACATGCAGCGGCAAACATGCGAATGAATTTAGAAGGCTGATTACAAACAAGAATACCAATATCAAACTTAACACATTCAAGAAATAAGGGATATCACCATCTAATTTCCAATGTCATTCAAGTTGAGAAAGTTTTTTTAAATCTTAGGCATGGTTGGACCAAATAGCTAAAAGTAACCGGCCAGAGAACGAGCATTTGAGAAATATTTTATGAACTTGGAAACTAAGATAATGACACTAAAGAAGAAAACAAGTTAGAACATCAGTGATACAAACTTCAGACGCCTTTTAACGTGTAATCTGGCAGTGTTGAAGAAAAAATATAAATGAATTCATATTTCACACAAAATCTGCAACATCAATCAATTCACATGAAATTCACAACAAACAGAGACTTTGCAATATATAGAAATATTTTAGAATAAAGAAATGTAAATGGACACGTGTTAAAAAAAATTCACAGAAAATCTGCACTAACAAGATTACTCAAAGGAACATACCAGATCCAACACGTAATGTGTTTTTGATAAATACAATGAATAAAGAATAAAATGAAAGCTTCGCCATTGAGAGGTCATGGATATTTACACGAAAATCTTCGTTGGGGTCTCTTCGGGATTCACTGGACGAGAGGCAGCGTTGGGTTTTTGATGATTCCAGACAGCGATCAGAGATGATGGGACGACGGATAAGAGAATAGGAGGAGGATGGAGAGATAGTGGGAGAGTGGTGGGGCACTTGTCTCACTGAAGATTGAGGCGGCGGCTAGGGAAAGAAAAGCGACGGAGGAAGGGAGAAGGTAAGGAGAGGTGTTTGGTCGTGCACGGTGGTCGTCCAGTTGCTCTCGTGGAGAGAAGTGTGAAGATCGGTAGGTTCTCATGGTTCTGGAGAGAGCCGCTGGTGGTGGAACAAGTGTGACCTTTGGCTTGTTCTTGTCGAAAAAGTGAGAAGAGGGTGGAGTTGAGAGGTGTTGCAGATATTTTGGGCTGCTAATCTTAGAGAATGAGGGAGATTAGGTTATATGGTAGATATCAAGTATTATGCAAAAATTCAAAAAATTTAACATCATGATTTAGAAAATATGATATTTGGAATAGTTTTTAAAAGTTTTGTTATTTGGTATGGTATTTGGTATTTATAAAATAAACACTTAATAATACAGTATCGAAGTATATAGTTTTTACATATAAATTTCATATATATGTAACAAGATAATACTAGCAAATATATAAAATAGTAACTAATTATTTAGATGTTTAAATTTTGATTATTTTTATCTTTATTTAAATGTTCTTTTTGGATGATTGATTAACAAATAAGATTATTTGTACTTTATTTTAAATATGTTTACATGTGTAAGGTATTAACATGACATACTTCAGACGTTTCTTGGAAAGTCAGTCATAATTCTTTGTTATACCAAATATATGTAAGTTAAAGTTGACCAAACTATCACAATCGATTTACTGTACCGCAAAATACCAAAATCAAACTTTAAAATATTGATCCATACCAAATTAATTTTGTATAATAATGGCATAGTATTTTTGAAAACTATAAATCGAAACTATCAAACCGAACTTTTAAATAGTGTACCATGTCCACCCCTAGGTGAAAATAGGAAAGAAAATGAGATTTAGAGCCCATTTTAATTGGCCTAAAAAGTAGCTTAAGTTAAAAATAAAAAGTCAAACTTAAATGACTTTTAAGTCAAAAAACAAAAAGTAGGGGAGGCCTACTTTTCATTTTTATCTTGTTTTAAGTCACTTTAAACTTATTTTAAGTTAATTTTAACATTGGCAAACACTTCTGAATTTATGTTATTTTTATATATATCAAAGATATTCAGAAGTAAAAAACTGACTTCAAAGTAGGTTTGACCAACTTTTAGGCCAATCCAAACACACTTTTAATCGTAGCTATCTAATTAGATCATATGAATAGTTGAGAGTGGTCGTTGAGTTTAGGATTTGAATTCGGGGCATAATCTGCTCAATTCTAGTAAACTAACCGAAACCGTATACGTTTTGACTAGAATTAAATAACAATGGCTATAATTTAAATTAAATGAAAAGAATTGGAACAAATTGTTATTTAATAAAAATAATTATAATTAATAAATAAAAATCAGTAATCAATATCGCGTAAAACCTTTTTAATAAATAGTTTTTTTATTATAAAAATAAGCATCTCGTTAATTTATATCTATATTTTATAATTTATATACTAAACACATATTTATATATTAAATATAAAAATAAATATGCAAAATTCATCATTTGGAATCAATAATTTATAAAAGTAAATAGCAATGCCACTTGCCCTTTTTGAAATCCATTACAATAAAATAGTAGAGAATTTAGTAGCAGAGGCATTGTCACTCATAAGCAACAACCAAGATCCAACCATATAAATCACCTTGCAACCGGGAGTATTAAGACACAAAAAAAAGTGTTCCTATTAGACACTTACGATTCAAAATTTTAAAATGTTTGACGTGTACTTAAGACAGACATAAAGTTTGGACCAAAGTTATTTGGTTTGACCAAAATTGTATCTCGATGGCTACCTCTTCTGTTTCTTGTGTTACATTAAATTCAAAAAGAGTTACTTATAATTTTGTGGCTTCTGCTATACAAGTTATAGACTTAACTTTTATATGCATAATGTTATAGTGATTGATTGAAATAAAGAGGTACAATTTTTTGGCTTACTCTGCTTTATAATCTAGACTACACTTTCCATTAGTGTATCTTTTCCTTCTATTTACCCCTTGACAAGTTACTTCTTTATTTAGTGGCACCACTGCAACGACTACGGTCTCCACCATGAATATACCTTCAACCACAACCAACACCGGTGGATGTCCTTATGTGACAAATCTAGGTGTATTAGGAGGTGTCAAAAATGGTATGGACCATCGGGTGCTGGCATGAACACAGATATAAGCCATGGTGGTATTTTACTGCAATAGGGCAACCTATTTTCCTTTATGACATTACTATAATTGTTTCTGCACTTGCATTATTTTAAGCTAAATAAGATATCAGTTTTACTGTTTGTGTACTATAGGATATTTGTGGGGACTTATATTGAAATTGTATGAGCATAAAATTTGCATTTGCCTATATATTCATGTGATTCTATTACTATAATTGTTTGGAACTTGTTTTTCCTTCCCATCTATTTTGAGGTCTAAAGATAGTAGTTCTTTAGTTCTCGGCAATGGATAAATGTTGCAAAGAAGAAGTACCCTTGCTGAGGCATGTTTTTACTTGAAAAATATCTGCATTTCCCATTATATGTAGGTTTGAGAAATATACTTCTCTGGTGGAGTTCATGAGTACCAAATATTTAGTGATTAGAACACTTATAAATGGTGTTTAGCATCTTATACTTGCATCTACAACCCTGTGCAGTGATGAGTCCACAATTTGGACTCATTTAGGGCTTTATTTTAATAGATTTAGTGTCTTCAAATGTTTATTTTGTGAAAATAACTAATGTAAACCCTTGATTTCCAGGTATGTGGATCTAGGAACACAACATGGACACTAATGAGTAAAAAGGAACAAGGCAGCTGAAAGAGCGAAGAAAAGAAGGCATGGTGATCGCCTAACCCATTGGGCTATGATCTCACCTAAAGTTCCAGTGTGCCAAGCCTTGAAGGAGAAAATCAAGTCGGCGATGGAATAGAGTAGTCGACATATCACCGAACGGTTCCGCAATGCAGTGTTAGATCGTCCAAAGTTACAGAACGTGAGGATGCTGAAGGCCAAAGTAAAAAGGTGATGAAATTGACCAAAGAGCGAAGCACCGAGTGGATCGGCGATCTCGACTTACTGAACTGAATGGTCCTTCGCAGCATAGTTTGGGCGACTATAAATACATTTTTGAATATTTAGTTTAATATCAGTTTTCATTATAGAGTATTAATTTTCATAATATAGAATTCTTGAAGTGAGAACTCTGAGTTGGAGACAATATTTTCCATAGCTTTGAAGAATTGAAGTTTATCATTTTTTAGAAATTGGAAGTGGGTCTTTGAGATTCTTCAATTTAGACCTTTATAAAGACGAAATTAATCTTACCCAGTTGATGGAAACACAATTTGTTAACGATTTCTATCTTTTAATGATGTCTAGCTAAAACCCCAATTCTTGGATTGTGGTTATGTGATTATGGGTTGATTTAGCTTATGGGTATTGTTAATTGATAGTTTAAATGTTGTTCAAAGGTGATTTCAAATAATTGTGGGTTAATTAAAAGAAATGTAGTTGCAAATGTAATTCTACCTTCGTGTTTTTGTCTTGCTCGAGAGAGGGGTTTTAAAACTAAGATTACTGATTTGATTGTCTGTGGTATTGGGTTATCATGGTTCAGCTCGAGATAGTGAATCCTAAACCCTTTTCCACACATTCAGCTCGAGAGAGTGAATGTACTAAAGCGTAGGTTGTTCTTAATTGTTGCTTGTGGGTGTTCAAGAGAAACCAACTCGATTAGAGGTAAATTGTTCGAGAGAAAGTTTATTCCCACTAAAGTTTAGCTTATTCACTGATTTAGAGCTATTTACTATCATTTACAATTACCCATTTGTCTACCTTAGCCGATAATCCAATCACATCCCAAGAACCCGTCTCTTTACTTGTTAATTAATGTTAATTGTTGTTGTCGTAGCTGATAGTTAAAACCAAAACCCCCATATTTGACACTTGTGTCCCCTTAAATTTCAACTATGCTTTTATTCGTAAATGTCTTTACCTATGATTTAATTGAACATATTTGTACTTGTCTCTTGAATCTTAAGCACGTACCACTCCCCGTGGGATTTGACCCCAACTCCCTTAGTTGGGTTATATTACTAACTAACGATCGTTGGCACTTAGTATTGGATGAAGTGTCCTGATACGTGAAATCAAAATGGTGCCGCTGCCGGGGAGTGGGGTTATTTAAGATTCTTTAGTTAATTTGAATTTAGTTCTTGTTAGTCATAGTTGAACAAACTTAATTTTAGTTTTGTTTTGCCTATTTGTGTATTGAAACAGGAAGTATGAGTGTGAGCGGCAGCAATGGTAGCCAAGTAGGCCACCAAGATGATATCAGAAACCTCAACAATGTCAACGAGCCTAATGCTAATGACCACCATCTTATGGGTGGTATTAGTGCCATTCGTTTGCCTCCAACCGAAGGGAATGTGCTGTTCCATATCAGAAGTACTATGCTGTAGCTCTTATAATTGTAGGGGCTGTTCGGTGGTTTGGCTCATGAGGATCCCCATGAGCATATTAGAAACTTCGTGGGTGTTTGCGGACTGTTCTCCTTCAAGAACATATCCCAAGAGTCGGTCCGGTTGAGGTTGTTCCCGTTCTCTTTGATGGGAGAAGCATGCAAGTGGCTGGATGAATTGCAACGAGAATCAATCACTTCATGGGAGGAGTTGGTTACCGCATTTCAAGTGCAATTTTCCCTCTTTCGAAGATGATGACTCTTCGGGATAACATTCAGAGCTTCAAGAATCTGGAGGGCGAGCCAATTCATGAAACTTGGCTACGATTCAAGAAGTTAGTGCTCCAATGCCCAACTCATGGCTTTCCTAATAACATGTTGTTTTATTATTTTTACCGGAGCCTTGACTCGGTAAACAAGGGTATTGCTGACCAACTTTCCCCTGGAGGTTTGATGCAACATCCTTATGTGATATTGGCTCAGCTCTTGGATGGCATGACTACCACAATCAACCGAGCATGGTATACCCGTGAAGGCCAGGTCTCCCCTCTCACGTTTAAATTGACCACGGAGCAGATGGAAAAAGACTAAGAGAGGGACCATAATATGGAAAACATCATGACATAGCTTGACATTTCATCCAAAAATGTCATGGGAGTTGGTGCTCGAGGTGTCAATTCCGTAGGTGTCGGGTGTGTTAAACTTGATGAGGCCAAGTTTGAGGCTTTGTACAACGAAAAGGTGAATTTCCTAGCCAACCAAGGCTGTGGTTATCGTTAAAACTACCCGAGGTAGGGTGGTAACCAAGGTTGGAGCAAGGATGAAGATTGGAAGGATCGTGATCGAGAATGGAGGAACCATAACCCCAGTTGGAAAGAGAGAGAAGGGGAGACCAACATATATCTTCCTCCCCATGAGCGCCAGAAGCCAAAGGATTTCGAGGTCGGTCAGAGTATATGCTTTCTCTTATCCTCAACAAAGTTGAGTGGTCGGACAAGATTTTGAAAGAAATGAAAGAAGATGTGTTTACCCTTAGCCAAACGGTTACCTCCCATTCAGTATCGATCAAGCAGTTGGAGACCCAAATGGGTTATATCTTGTCTCATTTAAACCCGAGACAACAAGGGGGTTTGTCTTGTGATACTATAGCTAACCTTAAGAGTGGGGTTTGAGTGTGGACTTACGTCCTGAGACGACAATAACTAGGGCGCTGCTTGGGAGGCAACCCAAGTTTTTATTTACTTTTTTTAGTTGAATTAATGGTGTGTTGATTGTGCAGGTCAAAATGTGGAAAATGTTTGAAAAGTGCAGGTTGGCAAGCTAAAAGTCCAGTCGGCGCATCGCTGAAGAGGTCGGCGAGCCCGACTTGGACCGTCGTTGGACTCAAGACGTTTTAAAATTAGAGTCTGTAAATCTCTGCGATCCCAGGAGCTGATTGGCGAGTCGCCGACTAGGTTGGCGATCATGACTTAGTCCACCGTTTGGACCCCCACATTAACTGGACGTTCTGTAAAACTCAGCGAGGTAAGTACCCACTCGGCATGTCACCGAGTGGGTCGGCGAGCAAAACTAATGTCACCAAATGGGCAAGAACTGGACGGTTTTTAAATGCCAAAGGTTTAAACTTTCAAACTCTTGCACTTTCCTTCAGTTTTAAACTATCTAAACTCACACCCGCACTTTAGTACTCTATATTTTTGTGTTTTACTGCATTTGAGTCGTTGATTGTGTGCTCGGAGTTTGAATCTTTGCCTCCTAGCTTTTCAAATCATGATTATTCGGCATCTGAGGTTGGTTTTCCAAACCCCAAATTCATTTTTAGCAATTTGTACGCATTTGCAATGATTTTATCTTAGTGATGTGTGGTGGGACTCTCCGATAGTGTTTGTATGCTAGAATGCTTGTGTTGATTCGAATATCGTGCCTTAAATGCCTGTAATGTTGATTTCCCAAGATTTTGTTCTTTAAAATTGATTAAAATTGTGCGATTGTGCTTGCATGTTGTTGGGTCTAGTCGGGTAAAGTCTAAGTAGCTCGCATTTGTGCCAAATGACGTATTTTGCCCAATGATGGAGCGGTTGACATCATTCTTAAGGGCAAAAGTCGTCAAATGGCCAAATGTGGCCAAACCGGGAGAAGTTTGAGTATCCCGGGGGCATAGGTGTAATGGGTCTTTGTTTAATTTTGTGAGTGCATATTTTGATTTTAATTTCGGGGGTTGCGGGGTTGAATTTGATAAGTTGTGTTGAAAGTAGGCACGTTTGGTCATTTGGCGAGCTGGGTAGAGCTCTCCGAACCACTTGGTGGTTCGCCGAAGTTCCCCACATTGCCTTTAATTTCGTGCTAAATGTGAAGTTTGGTTCTGTAACTTTCGGCGAGAAGCGTGAGGTCGCCAAGTGGTCTTCGTTGTCTGCCCTTTGTCTGCTCCCCTAACCCTTAATTGCACTATAACTTTCGGCGGGCTAATCCTTGCTCGCCGAATGTTGTCGGCGATTTACTGGAAGGTCCTTCCCATCGCCTACATGCCAAAATTTTCTAAGATTTTTGAGCCAATACTTTCTGCGAGCTCCATCTAGCCCGCCAAAGAGATTAGGCGACACGCTGACCGGTTCAACGAGTCTGTCAGCGATTCCTTTTCTATGCTTTTGCTTGAAGTGTTTCTCACTTTTTCTGATGTTTTTGCAGACATGGAAAGACCAAAAGTTGTTGGTAGAGAAGTTCCACCCCATAGAAAGGCTAAGGGTATAACTATCAACGAGGATGCCGTTGCATCCATGGCTAAAGCCACCAAACCTCCCTCATCTGGTGGGAAAGGCAAAGGAAAAGGGAAGGCACTGGCGTCACCGGAGTCCAGCTCTGACATGACGGGATATACGCCACTCACCTCACCACTTCTAAGAGTGAGGGTGAGGACTAGGAGTAGCAGGCTGCAATTTCGGAGCGTGAGGATGATGAACTGTTAGTAGCACAGAGGGCTGAGCTGCAATCCAAGAGGATGAACGATCCATCTAGGATCAGGACTCCTTAGGCAACCACTACTCCTCCTCCAGCTCCAGCATAGGCCGTGGTCCTACCACCACCAGTATAGGGTCCTCCTCCAAAGTCTATGAATAGACTGAAGACTGAGGGAATTGAGGACAATCATTGAGGAGAATCGTCTGTCCACTGATGTGGTCATTCACAGGTACCCGGAGATAATGAGTTGTCTAAAGTCGCACAAATTGCAGACCTTCACCAAGCCCTGTGGCCCTTACATTCCTAATTGGTTTCGGGAGTTCTGCACTGCTTATGGAACCTTGATACCAGAGAAAGAAGCAGGCAGCTGTATTCAAACCGGTTGACTATGTAGTTGTCCGGGGCAAGAAAGTGGTTTGTGACAATACTACTATAAATGTGGTATTGGAGTATACCAACAACATTGTTGATGCTCACTAGTACAGGGTAAAGACTAACTCTTTTGTGAGTATGAAAAGCTGGCTAGCCCCTTGATGCTTATCATGACCAACGACACTGACCTATGGTATGAGTGTCTACGATCGTCGATAATATAGTAACCCAACCAAGGGTAGGGATCGTGTCCCAAGGGAGTGGTTTTGAGGATTAATAGCCAATTAGAATTTCATTCAAGTTAGTCGTAGTTAAAGACGTTTGCGAAAAAAGACATAGTAATTTAAAGGGGGTGACACGAAAGTGTCAAATATCAAATGGGGGTTTTGTAACAAGTGCTAAAACAACAAAATAAAAAGAAAATCAAGTATGGGGAAAGGTTCTTGGGATGTAACCACAATACATGTTGAGATAAATTGTTGGGTACATGCTTTCAATAGGAAATTTGCAAGATAATAGTGACTAGGCTAATCTTTAAATGGAAATAAGTTCCCTCTCGGGCAACTTACCCCGTTTCAAATGCGTTCCTCTCGGACACCCATTTGCTGCATGAAGACCAGCCTACGCCTTACCCCACTCACTCTCTCGAGCTGAGTGTTAGGATATTGGACTAGGGCTCACCCTCTCGGGCTAAACCTCATGTCGACCCACTCCTTAGGCCATCAGTCTAGTGGTTTTGGTTTCGCGACCTCCCTCTCGGGCAAGCCAGAAACACATGGGTTCCTTTGTATTTGCCACTACAAACCCTTTAGATGAAACCACAACCACTAGGTGAAATCACCATTAACATACTTCTAAACTATCAGCAAGCAAGACCCAACAAGAATATCAACCCATATTTGCTAAATCACACCCCAAGAATGGGGGTTTTTAGCCACACATCAAGAAATAAGAAATTATACCTAACATGATAATGAAATCAACTGGGTATAAGAGATTAAACCTTGAATTAAGCAAAAGGAAGTGAATAGAGAAGACCACTTCCAACTTGGAAAAGAAGAACTCCTTTCTTCAAGTCTCCACAAACCCTCTCCAAAACTTGAGAGAAAATATTAGCTAGAATATGTTCTAAAAGTGAAAAATAATAATAATAAATTGTTCCAAACTCCGATCTCTCCTAAGACTACAACTCTAAATAGTATTTATAGTTTTCACAGATTGTGCTGCTGAAGTTTATTCGACGACATTTGTCGAGATCGCCGATAAACTCGGCGATCCGCCCTTTGGTCAGCTCATCACCTTCAGTGAATTGCCTTTAGCATCCTTGCATTCTGGATCATTGGGCGGTACAGTATTGTTTCGCGGAACTGATCGGCGAGCCGCCGACTACTCCTTTTCTCGCCTTTTAATCCATTTCCTTCAAGGCTTTGCATACTGGAACGAAGGGCGGCTTATGTCGTTTCGGCGACTCGCCAAGTTAAACTCGGCGATCCGCAGGATTCCATTTCTTGTTCTTTTCAGCCCTATTTTGCATCATTTTGCGCCTAAGTGTCCATGCTTCCACTAAAACTTCAAATACCTGAAACTTCAGGATTTTAATCAGGTATTGAGGTAAAACAAGCATTCAAGGACACTATTTCTATTAAAACAAAGCCCTAAATGAGTCCAATTTGTGGACTCATCAACACCCCGAACTTATGTTTTTGCTTGTCCTTAAGCAAACTCAAGTTCAGCCGTTCAAAAATGGTGCCTCAAACAGTGGTACACAAAACTAAATCATGAATGCACACAACAAGACTCAATTTACTTATGCAAGGATCAATTGTGTACTCAAAGATTCAAATTGTGACACACCATCACCAAAGATTCTCATGCTCGCAATACTTGCTACTTGTGAAA
>NW_006238928.1:4617192-4628088 GCF_000226075.1 Solanum tuberosum
TATGAGTCAATTTAAGATCAGGAATCAGATACAACGCTCACACTCAAAAAGAGGAAAATAATGCATGTTTTCACCCATAGGTTTACCCTTATTTTCCAATTCACTTTCGATCCAACTTAATCAAGATAAAAAAGGTCTTTCTTTAGCTTGTAGTGGGGCTGAGTGCAAAGGTATGGTCATTTAGCCTCAGTGGCTCCTTCCTCGTGGGATGTGGTATTCTCAGGGTATTCCCTTCTTTTCCTTTATCGATTCTTTTTCTAGTGCTACTAAGTCACCTGTTTATTCAATTATTCGTTCTCCATGTATTGCTTGGAAACCCAATTTCTTTTCCGCTTTTATTCTACAACTTTCTTTTTCTTTCATTTCTTTTCTCTTTCTTTTTCTCTTTTTTTTATATGGAGGGTTTCCATTTTGTTTTGCAATACAATAGGTTCAGGAGGCTTTCTTGCACTGCTTGACTTTTCCTTTTTCTTTTCACCACACTCCCAACTTAGACTTTTGGCCTAAGTTTGCTATTCACTAAACACATCTCAAGAGGATTATAGGTAGTGGATGAAAAAAATCTTGGGTTTATCAAGGTTCTTCCAAATAAAGGTAAGGCTCAAAGGTGTTCAAAAGAGTTTCACACGCTCACAGGTAGGTCACAAAAATAGGTATATGTCAAATTGGCTCACACTCTTTAAAATTGCCTAAGATTATCTCAAAAGTACACCTTTCTAAATCAATCAGACTAACAGGGTAAAATCTAGGTTTATTCATGCATGGTTCAAAGTAAGCTAATCACACAAGGCATCGATACTTCAATCAAACAAGACTAGACACGCTCGCTAGTGTGCAACGCTCATTACAAGAGAATCAATTTGATAAATGTTTAATCACAACGATATGCAAAAAGTTCACATATTGTCTATGAAACTTCATTTGGCCTCGTCGTAGTCGTACATTCATGTTTATTCAATTAGGAGCACTATTCAAGTCATCACTATTGATCGAAACCGAAACTCAAATTTTTTTTGCAAAAGAACAGCCACTTTCAACACAAGAGGTGGCGAATTTTTTTCTAAGTGATCAAAATTATTTTGCAAGTGAAACAACAGGAGCATGAGCTCTAACATTTACAGAAAATTAGTAATTTAAAGTAATAATTAAAAACAGACAACCCAAATATATACAGAATAAAACATGACTGTCAACACAAAAGGTGTGGGCCTCACCCCACCACAAATAAAAAACGTTTGTCCTCAAATGCAAGAAATAAGTATCCAAAAAGGGCAGATAAAGAAAAACAGAGAGGGAGGTAAAGAGGGGATCCTGTTTAAGCAGTCGCTCCATCTGTCTGGGCATCAGTGCCCGGTGTGTTATCATTCTGACCCTTTTCCTCTATCTCTTTTTGCTATGCTTCAGCCTCTATAGAAATATTAGCCTCCACCATATTATCTATTTCATGTGCTTTTGTACAGATTAAGAAGTTACTAAGGTGTTAGGCGGCAATGCAATCCAAATCTGTGCACAAAATTTATGAATCAAAATACTTCAAGAGTGCAAGGAAATTAAGACTAAAGTGCAGGTGTGAGTTTGGTAGGATGAAGAATTGAGAGAAAATGAATGAACCAGAATATTTAAACCTATGGCCTGCAGAAACTGCAGTTTCTGCCCATTCGGTGATGTACATTGGGTAGGCTCATTCACTCAGCGAAGCGCCAAATGTCTAGTCTCTTCGCCAAATGTAACAGGACTCGTAGCTCATGTGAGGATCTCAACGACGGTCTATATTGCAATCGCCAATATGGTTGGCGATTCACCATTAATTTTCTACTGAACGCCAAGTTTTACAGAATCCCAGCTGACATTGCCTTGAGTCACCCGGCGGAAAGAGTCATTCTCGCCGATATCATTGGCGATCTGCCAACTAGATTGGTTTATTGCCTCCATACATTATTTCGCTCTCCTCCTTTGCTTTAACCAGTATATACTACACACCATTATTTTCTCAAAGTAAAACAAAGCAATAAGGGGTTTTGGGTTGCCTCCCAAACAAGGCCTTAGTTAATGTCGTGGCACGACATAAGAATACTATCAAGCATCCTCTAGGTACAACTCTTCAATTAAAGCGATTTCCTGGCAATCCCCAAGGTATAACTTCAAACGCTGTCCGTTATATTTAAATGGGGGTCCCTCTTTACCTTCAACTTCTATAGCACCATTGGTGAACACTCGTGTCACTCTGAAAGGCCCAGACCACGTGGATTTTAGCTTTCCTGGGTTTAGCCTTAGTCGTGAGTTGTACAATAACACCCAATCTCCCACATTGAATTCCCTCTGGACTATCCGTGTGTCATGCCATTTCTTCATTTTCTCTTTGTAAATGTCTGAGCTGTTGTAAGATCTGAGCCTGAACTCATCTATTTCATTCAACTAGTCTAGCCTCTCCCTTGAAGCCTTTGTCTAACTAAATTCAAAGCTTTCAATTCCCATAAGGTTTTGTGTTCTAGCTCAACAGGAAATGGCATTATTCACCAAAAACTAGCTGATAATGGGACATTCCTATAGGTGTCTTGTAAGAAGTCTGATATGCCCACAGGGCATCGTCAAGCTTTCTAGACTAGTCAGTTCTGCTGCCATTTACTGTCTTGGATAAAATGTTTTTGATCTCACGATTTGACGCCTCAACTTGGGCGCTTGTTTGGGGGTGCTATGGAGTGGCGACCTTGTGGTTTACTCCGTATTTGCTCAATGCACCGGAAAACCACTTATTACAAAAATGCGATCATCCATCACTTATGATTGCTCTTGGAGTGCCAAATCGTGCAAAGATGTAGCATTTCAAAAATTGGCTTATGATTGCTCTTGGAGTGCCAAACCGTGCAAAGATGTAGCGTTTCAAAAATTGGACAACGCTTCTTCCTTCATTATTCGGGAGTGCGACAACTTCCACCCATTTGGACACATAGTCCACAGATACTAAGATATACTTGTTTCCAAAGGAGCTGACAAATGGACCCATGAAATCAATTCCCCACACATCGAATAGTTCGATTTCCAAAATAGGTGTAAGGGGTAACTTGTGTCTTCTTGACACTCCGCCTTGCTGCTGACATTGAGGGCATATCTTAGCGAAATCGTGGGCATCTTTGTAAAGAGAAGGCCCATAATAACCACTTTGGAAAATCTTTGTTGCGCTCCAGTTTCCAATATGATATGATGTGTGGCAGGCATGGAGGATGTCTGTTGATTCTTCTTTCGGAACACACCTTCTTATGACATGATCAACACATTCTCGAAATAGGAACCTCTTTCGTTGGTAAGAGTTTAACTCATTGGGAATCAACCCACATACGATGTAGTTTGCAAAGTGAACAAACCATGGTACGTGTGTGAGTGACAGTGAGAATATCTGCTTGTCTGGGAATGAGTCATTTACATCCTTTTCCTGCTCAGTACCTGCTTTATTCTCTAACCGTGATAGGTGATCTTCAACTTGATTCTTGCAACCTTTTCGATCTTTCACCTCAAAATTGAATTTTTGCAAGAATAGCACCCATCTTATCAGTCTTGGCTTCGCGTTGTTTTTTCCCATGAGATATCGGAGTGCTGCATGGTCTGTATGAACAACTACTTTAGTGCCTAGCAAGTATGCTCGGAACTTTTCGAAAGCATAGACCACTGCTAGCAACTCTTGTTCAGTGAATGTGTAATTTCGCTGGGCACTATTTATAGTCTTGCTTGCGTAATAGATTGGGTGAAATAGTTTGGTATGCTTTTGTTCCAATACTACACCTAATGTCATACCACTCGCATCACACATCACTTCGAATGGTTCTGACCAATTGGGGCTGATGATAACTAGTGTGGATATCAATTTCTTCTTCAAACATTTAAATGCTGCCATACAAGCGACATCAAAGTAGAATTTCACTTCCTTCTCTAAGAGTTTGCACAACGGTTGTGCAATCTTTGAGAAATCCTTAATGAATCTCCGGTAGAGGCTTGCATGACCCAGGAAACTGTGAATCCCCTTTACTGAGATCGGCGGTGGTAGTTTCTCGATAACTTTAAACTTTGCTTTGTCAACTTCTACTCCTTGCTGCGACACTTTATGCCCAAGAACAATGCCTTCTTTCACCATGAAATGGAATTTCTCCCAATTTAGGACTAGATTAGTTTCCACACACCTTTGAAACACTCGCTCTAAATGTGTCAAGCATTCTTCGAATGTGTCCCCCACGACCGAGGAATCATCCATGAAAACTTGCAGAGAGTCCTCAACCATATCTGCAAAGATGGACAACATGCATTGTTGTAAAGTTGTCGATGCATTACAAAGTCCGAATGGCATCCTTTTGAATGCAAATGTACCATAAGGGCATGTGAAAGTAGTTTTCTCTTGATCTTCTGGTGCGATAGATATCTGGTTGTATCCAGAGTATCCATCCAAAAAACAATACCACCCTCTCTCTGATAATCTGTCAAGCATCTAGTCTATGAAGGGCATTGGAAAATGGTATTTTTCAGTCCATGAATTTAGCTTTCGATAATGCATGCACACCCTCCATTTTGTTACAGGTCTAGTCGGCACAAGCTCTCCTTTAGCATTTGGGACCACTGTTATGCCATCCTTTTTTGGTACGCATTGCACTGGGCTGACCCATTTGCTGTCTGAAATCGAATAGATTACTCCTGCATCAAGCCACTTGATAATCTCCTTTTTACTACCTCTTGCATCGGGGGGTTCAACCTTTACTGATGCTCAACACTGGGTCTGCATTCACTGTCGAGCTGAATCTTATGGGTACAGATACCGGGCGGAATGCCCACGATATCAGGTATGGTCCATCCCATCACTTTTATGTTCTTCTGCAGTACTTCAACAAGCACTTTTACCTGCCTTTCACTTAGATTTGCTGCAATAATCACTGGAAGAGTGTTGTTAGTTCCCAAGAAAACATACTTGAGATGGGATGGGAGTACTTTCAGCTATAGAGTTGGCGGCTCTTAAATTAATGGCTTTGCAGGTGGGCTGCATCGGTTTTTTAGGTCGATATCCAACTTAATTGGATTTTGTCCATGCGCTCCTTACCCTATTAGGGCTGCGATCATTTCATCATATTCCTAAATTTCCGAATCGTCATGATTTGTAAGTATTGACTCAAGAGACTCATTCTTGCGCAATAGATGGCTCACACTTGCCACTGCCTCATCCATAACATCTTCAGTAGACACTACATGGATATCACTTGGTTGCTTCATGGACTTTCAGATGTTGAAAGTTACCTCATCGTCATTCACACGGAATTTCAACTTGTCGCTTTCAACATCCACTAATGCCCTGCCAGTTGCTAAGAATGGCCTTCTCAAAATAATGGGGACGTCAACATCAATCTCACAGTCTAAAATCACAAAGTCAGCTGGAAATATAAATCGATTCACTTTGACCAAGATATCGTAGAGGATCCCAACAGGATGCTTGATCGATCGATTCTGCCATGAGATGTCTCATGGTA
This sequence comes from Solanum tuberosum, assembly GCF_000226075.1. NCBI lineage: Eukaryota > Viridiplantae > Streptophyta > Magnoliopsida > Solanales > Solanaceae > Solanum > Solanum tuberosum. The sequence continues at coordinate 4,622,694 of NW_006238928.1, forward strand.
GTTGCCTTTGGTTCTCCCAATCCAAGTTACTTGTGTATGGCGTATGTCATCAGGTTGATGCTTGCTCCTAGGTCACATAAAGCCTTGGAAAATAGGAGCATTCCAATAGTACATGGGATGGTGAAAGCACCAGGGTCGTCCCTTTTAGTGATTAATTCCTTTGTCATGATCGCACTGTAACTATGAGGTAATTCAATCGTTTCATAATCCAAGATCCTCTTCTTGGTGACTAACTCTTTCGTGAATTTAGCATACGCTGGAATCTCCAACAATGCTTCCACCAAAGGAAGGTTGATGGACAACTTCTTGAACACAGACAAGAATTTTTTAAACCTCGCATCTTTATTCTTCTTTTTCAAATGCTGGGAAAAGGTGGATGTATTTTGGGTAAGGGTTGAATTATTTTTGAAGTCTCATTGTGTTGATTCATTTCTTCTTGTGCTTTCTTGCCAATGTTTTGATGATCGGTAACTTCTGCTTTTTCCTCACCCTGATTTTCCTCACGTTCTTCTCCTTCGTTACCTATCGCTACATTCTCGCTACGGGTAATTACAGCCAGCTATTCTTCCTCGTTTTCCTTTGGCATCTTGGTTGTTAGTTGAGCCGATAGAAGATTCAATTGACCTTCTAGCATCTTGATGGCATTAGCATGAGAGTTCACCTTGCTTTTTAGTGAAGAAAAATTATCTCTCATTCCCTTTAGCAAATCATATGAACCTTCAACTTTCTCAAGAATTTGTGTCAGTAGATCATTCACCGTAGGGCTACTGTCACTCCTCCTTGATGTTGGGTGGTCACTCAGTTGAATTTGGTATTCTTCACAATAGTCATGCTCAATCCACTCTTGGAAATATCGCCTAGGTCTTTCACCTCTAGGGTAGTTCCAACCTTGATTTCCAACCCGCGATTGATAGTGTGGGTGGAAACCCTCCTCATTCCTTCTGTGGTTCCGACCTTGATTCCCTCCCAATTTCAAGTTATCGGAATTTAACGACCCGAGATCACCCCCTAGTCCTTACCGGCGTATTCGACCTCTCAAAGGTCTTATACAAGCCCTTAGCATTCGTCATAGCATTTATCATAGAAAAATAGCGGAAAATTTAAAACTTTTTCATACTATAACAAAAGACATAAAAGCCACCTTATTAAACCTTTAATACAAAAATTGGAGTACTACATCTCAAGGTAGCCATCTTAAAACATGACTACAACACAAGAGGGACACAACCCTTACAATACAAAAGAAACTACTATCTAGTACATAGAACTTAAGGAAACTCTTTAACATAAAAGTCCTTGAATCTTTAAGGACACACCCGAACTTGGGAATAGTAAGCCAAGCTCCTCATCACTTCTAGGAAATACCCTTTAGTCACCATCACCTACACTTGGTGTAAAAAGATGAAGAAGAATGGTGTTAGTACAAGAATGCACCAAGTATGATAACCATGCAAAACATGTTCTGAAAAGGACATTTAGTTGGAAACTATGCATCATGTCTTTTTAGAGAAACTTCAAGAACATTTAGTACATTAGGCACAATGTAAACCACATACATTATCATACACATGGAAACCATTCATAATAGCACATAGAGCCACTTATAACATTTTAGGCACATCCAATACATACCATACATTACCTTTCTCTTTATCTTAACTCCTTTCCTCAAGCAACCCTTAGGGAATACTTGGTGCAATGTATCACCTTAAGGTTACCAAGGGTGAACTTACATATAGCCTTCATCAATCCAACCACATATATTCATAGAGTCATAGGCACACCATAATACATAGACTTCACATAGGAACCATCACCTAAGACAACCCCAAAGTCACATTAGTGCAATGTGCAAGTAGCATCCCATAATACTACTCACACCAAGTGTTCCTAGGAAGCCACCATAGACTAGACACATCATATTCAACAGGTCATAACATCTTCATTAAACATTAGACATAAGACCAACATACTTCATAACATCATATAAAGACTCATTCCTTTACTACATCATTAGTCATAACCCATTTAGTTCATATCATAGGTAAACCACCCTCACAACCCCTTCACAAGCTCACTTGTGTAATATACACATGGAGTCCCATACCCTTACATATACTAAGTGAACCCATTAAGAAGTCATAAGTGTAATTCACATGCATAAACATACTTCATGTCTTGACATAAGTAAAGTCAACCTTAACATGCTTTCAAATTAACATACATAGACCATAGTCTTCATTACATAAAGAGCCTAATCATAACCTACCTTAGAGTATGCTTGTGCAATGTCTAAGTAGGGTCCATAGTCCTACCTACAGTAAGTAACTCTTCAAGAAATCATGACTAGAGTTCATATTCTTATCTTAGTTCATTTCTTAACTTTTGGGAGACATTGCCATAACCTACATAGACCATGTGAGCTAAATGGAATCCGGTGTTCTACTCCCACATCGAAAAGAGAGGGCACTACTTGCCAAAGTAGGACCTACATACATAATAGCTATCTAGTGGATCCACTAAGCTAATACCTACGGAGGCACGTAGTTATGGAAAAAGGAGATTGCTACTAGAAAACCTTGACTTACGAAGCGTGGAGGTTTCCATCTCATGAGAAAACATCTATGTTGGGAACCCGTACTTGCAAAACGTGAAGGTTCTCTTGTGGGAAGCCGGACTTGCTAAACGTGAAGCCCCCACTCTCATTTTTCATGTTCACTCGATGCTAAGCTCCAACTCCCTTTTTAAACATCTTTAAGCCTTTATTTAACATTAGTTCATAAAATACGCTTTAGGGACTTAATCCCTCATATCATATAGCTCAAAGGTTTCTAAGATGAGAATGACCTTTCACATAGTCATACCATATTCATAACATAGTCTAGTTTAGAGTACAATTGAGGAAACCTTTCAAGAGACTCACTTTCACTAGATTATCATAAACCTTATTCATTCATTCATGTATGTGTACATATGTGAGAAATCCTTTCACATAAACACCTTTATACAACACATATTCATACCTTGCTAATCATACACTTTGCATGCATAATAAGATGTAACGGTGCATATAAGAGTTCACCTTTCAATAGACACCATAACACATCATATTCATAGCTATACATGTAGAGTCTGTGTGCGCATATTGGTCCTCATTGTGACATAATAGTAACAACATTGACATTGAGTGCACTTCCCTTCAAGGGATCACAACACATTCACAATGTCCCCAATTCATGAGCAATTCACATATAAAGACCTTAGGGATTCTAGACCGCACACCCACAGTCCATCATAGGAGACAAGGACACATTCAACATTGAATAGGTACTCTCAATTCATGAGCAATTTAAATATAAAGCCCTTAGGGATTCTAGACCACACACCCACACTTTCATCATAGGAGACAAGGACACATTCAACATTGAATAGGTACTCCTAACATGTATATGATCAAACATTCATATAGGGGTCATATAGCTAGGGGTCATTCCACAATAGTACCTAACATAATCAATCATGTAGGCCACACCTTATCCCTAACATTATCATTCACATTATACTCCTCATCATCAACACACTTTAAACATCATGCTAACATTGAGGATTTCATACATAACCTTCATAGCATAACTTCATAAACATATGCATCATAATCATCAATTCACTTCACATCTATTGCCTTCAAGGCCATGATCTCAACATGCATAGATAGACAAGAAGTGAACACCTCCACCATAAGTGGATCAAACCACACAACATCAATTCTCATACTATAGACTAGAAGTTAGGTCTACTTACCAATTCTCCAAGCCATGGTCACCATGGATCAATCCTCAACAATTCATAATCAATTGACATAGATAGTAATAGGAATCAACAATGTAATTCAATAACATAAACACAATCTAAGTACAATTCTATAAACAAAGGGATCAACCCATAACTTTGCCCATGATGCCATAATTCTCAACTCATCAATATTCCAACAATTGAACAAGAATAAGTATAGATAATCATAAGAAACATCAATACAATCTAATCTAAACATAATTTCACCAATAAAGATCATATTCACAAAGACCCACATCATATGCTAATTTTTGAGAATTTGGGGATCATGGGTTCTTTAAGAATTCCTTTGAAAATTATCTTAAAAACCTTAATTCCACATTAATTCATCAATAGAATGATTTAGAAAATCGTTTGACAAGGAACCCATGTTTAGATTGAAAATTGGGAATTTTGGTCTTTGGATCACTTTAGAAAATCTTTGATAGAACTCCTTGAATGAGAGGATATTCAAGAATCAAGAGTTACCATACCTTAATTATTTAAGACCCATGAAATTGAAGAAGAAATCAGTTGAAAACCCATATTCTAGCTTGAGCTTCATTAAGGTTTTCAATGGAGTTTTTGAGAGAATCTATTTTGAGAGGGAAGGGTCAATTTAAAGAATTGGATCTAATTTTAGGTTTTGGGTTTTAACCAACTTAAAATACCCTAAAATAGGAAGAATAACCGTTTATATTAATTCCCCAAAGTACCCAAACTACCCCTCACTTTGTTGGACCCTTTTAAACAAGTCAAACCTGAGTTTTATTTTCGCAGATTTCGTTGGAAAACAAGTTCGCGACACGGAGGTGTTCCCACAAGTTTTCATAAATTAAATCCGGGACAGTAGAGTCCGCGACATGTCCGCGACGAGGACCAAACATTTGGCCCTTGGTGGAGCAGGTCCGCGACCGGGAGCCACTCCCTCCATGCACAACTTCAAGCTGCCTTGGCAGCTTGCTTGGCCAAGATTGGGGTCCTCCTCGGGGACCCTTAGGGTGGCCCCCGGGGCGTCGTATCCGAATGTTTTGACCAAAAAAATATTTATTAAGACACTAGGGTCACCTCCACTAATTTTAGACTCCAAACAACACATAAAAAAATGAGCAACATACTAGAACACACCAACACCTAAAAGACTAATTTCCGAACGTCTTGGTCGTCCCTTGACGTTTGATTTCCAAACTCTTTAAAACTAACTTAAAAGGCTAATCTTCATTATTTTGACAAGTTATTAATGCATAAAACCCATGTGAGGCTCTACTTTATCCTACTTTATTTTGAGGGTCGTTACAATATCCCCCACTTATGAACATTCGTCCTCGAATGACACTTAAACTGAAAACACTTCTGAGGACTCAATGACCTAATTAGCAGCTCACAATACACAACATACAACACCAACATAAGAGCACACATCCAGGAGGAACATCAACTCCACATAAAAGGCTCAAAACAACTTTGTGCAATTCAAGAAAGTAGCAACACATCTACCAACTCCTTATGCATCAACTTTATTATTTCCCATTTCATTGGAGGAACTTCCTTCTCCAAATCATCA
>NW_006238928.1:4628328-4639576 GCF_000226075.1 Solanum tuberosum
TATCCCTTTTATATCATCATAGGGTCCATTATGCAATGGCTTTCAAGTGCACACATAGACATGATCAACATTTCCACTCATGAGGCAATTAAGCAATTCATACTAGTTGCTCTCTAACATGAGGATTATAGATCATCTACTAGTGTTATTATTTAATCATCATACTATCAAGAACATACATGGCATTACCATGTTTAGTTATGTTCAAGGAGGGACTACCTTCTCATAGTCACAACATATACACATGGCATCATAAAACTCATAAGCAAGCATTACACAAAAGGTCAATTCTTTTAAGGAGAATTCCAACTTCTAACCTAAGCATGCTCATACTCTTTTCCTCATGAATTCAAGAGTGCATTCACCATATAAAGATGACATATTGACATGCGAAACATGAATTTTATTACTAAAATTCCATTTTTGTGAAGTAAAAATCCTTCAAAACATGCATAACATAGTGTCTTCTAGGACATGCATAACATATAGAGATCATGCAACTCATAATCATATGCAAGACTCCAAACATGCACAAGCTACTAGGAACTCTTTGGTCTCAAGCTTGAATAAGAATAGAAGGAAAAAATAAGGATATCAACAACCTTACTACTCACTCATCATCCTCCATTTAGGGTAAACCCATCTAAGAGCACATCAAAGTAACCAAGAGAACTATCGCTTACCAATTAAGCACAATGTCCCCCTCTTGGGATCAAGTTACGCATACTCCTTTAATCATTACCTCCTTCATCTCTAAGGTAGGAACCATTCTCCACTAAATCTTCACTATACTCCCTTAGGTGAGGATTTCAAGAATCCAAAAAACTAAGTATATATACCACTCCACTTCATATCTATCACCCAAAGTGGTTCTCAACTTGGAGAACTCAAGGAAGTTCAATGTAGAAATATTAAGGGCACTCAAAACCTTACCATCTAGGCACATTATCCCCCATTTGGGGTGAGCTTAACCAACTCTTTATCACATCATACCCTTATCATCACCTTTGGTGTAACTTTCCACTCAACCATGCCTAGGTATTATCTAAATACCCTCTTTAGAATGACCATACTTAAGATCACCCTTACAAGACAACTATTCTCTTTAGAGTTGGTAAACATCTATTCTCTTGTCCTTCCTATGAACTAAGGGGTACATGCAACTCTCCAAGTTAAGCTTAGAGTAAAACACTATCCCAACTCATGGAACAAAGCCCCTTTTTCCACTCTTAGGGAAAGCCTACACAAGAACCCTGATTCACACAAGGACAACCATGAAGCATCACTCATAAGAAAAAGGCAACTTTGAACTAACACTAGTTACCACATTCCTTCAAAACCCCTCAAATCTACACCATGACTATCTACTATCATTACCCATCACCATAAAGCTACTCATCATCCTAAAAAATATTTCATTCTTACCAAAACGACTCTTATCATACGAGAACCACACCACCAGACAACATTTTCAATGTAATGCCTTCAACCTCATAGATCACATATAGCCATGATTGGCATCACAATACGATTTCCAAATCTACCTTCATATATACTCATATAGTCACCACATCATAATAAGCATTAAAACTCACCTTTTCTTCCCTCAATCCTTGCAACATCACCCTTTCCAAGTAATCAGATCTAGAAGACCACCGGACAAAGGAAAATAATAGAGAGAGATATCACAGGGAGTTAAGCTCTACGGCACGACACCAGAGTAATGAAGAAAGTGACACTTCTATCGTCCTATAGCCTCTCGCTCATAGATGTGTCACGACTCACACCGATGAAAAAGACTCTACTAGACGTGGCTCATGAGACGTTGAATCCTAAGAACATTTTCATAACCTTATGCTCTGATACCAAGTTGGTAACGACCCGAGAGCACCCCCTAGTCGTTACCGGCGTATTCGACCTCTTGGAGGTCTTATACAAGCCCTTAGTATTCGTCATAGCATTTATCATAGAAAAATAGCGGAAAATTTAAAAGTTTTTCATAATATAACACAAGACATAAAAGTCACCTCATTAAACCTTTAATACAAAAATTGGAGTACTACATCTCAAGGTAGCCATCTTAAAACATGACTACAACACAAGAGGAACACAACCCTTACAATACAAAGGAACTACTATCTAGTACATAGAACTTAAGGAAATTCTTTAACATAAAGGTCCTTGAATCTTAAGGACATACCCGAACTTGGGAATAGTAAGCCAAGCTCATCACTTCTAGGAAAGACTCTTTAGTCACCATCACCTACACTTGGTGTAAAAAGATGAAGAAGAATGGTGTTAGTACAAGAATGCACTAAGTATGATAGACATGCAAAACATGCTCTTGAAAGCACATTTAGTTGGAAACTATGCATCATGCCTTTTTAGAGAAACTTCATGAACATTTAGTAGATTAGGCACAATATAAACCACATACATTATCATACACATGTAAACCATTCATACTAGCACATAGAGCCACTTATAACATTTTAGGCACATCCAATGCATACCATACATTACGTTTCTCTTCATCTTAACTCCTTTCCTCAAGCAACCCTTAGGTAATACTTGGTGCAGTGTATCGCCTTAAAGTTACCAAGGGTGAACTTACATATAGCCTTCATCAATCCAACCACATATATTCATAGAGTCATAAGCACACCATAATACATAGTCTTCACAGAGGAACCACCACCTAAGATAACACCAAAGTCACACTAGTGCAATGTGCAAGTAGGAACCCATGATACTACTCACACCAGGTGTTCCTAGGAAGCCACCATAGACTAGGCACATCATATTCAACAAGTCATAACATCTTCATTTAACATTAGACATAAGACCAACATACTTCATAACATCATATAAGGACTCATTCCTTTACTACATCATTAGTCATAACACTTTATACAATATCACATTACTACCATTAGAACATATTCACATTATAGCTTCACAAAAACTTTACATATAGCTTCATGTAGGACTTTACATATAGCCTCACCCATACCCTCACATATACTAAGCGAACCCATTAAGAAGTCATCAGTGTAATTCACATGCATAAACATACTTCATGTCTTGACATAAGTAAAGTCAACCTTAACATGCTTTCATATTAACATACATAGACCATAGTCTTCATTACATAAAGAGCCTAATCATAACATCCCTTAGAGTCCACTTGTGCAATGCATAAGTAGGGTCCATAGTCCTACCTACACTAAGTAACTCTTCAATAAATCATGACTAGAGTTCACATTCTTATCTTATTTAATTTCTTAACTTTCGGGGACATTGCCATAACCGACATAGACCATGTGAGCTACGTGGAATCCGGTATTCTATTCCCACACTGAAAAAAGAGGGTACTACTTGCCAAAGTAGAACCCACATACATAATAGCTATCTAGTGGATCCACTAAGCTAATACCTATAGGGGCATGTAGTTATGGAACAAGGATATTGCTACTAGAAAACCTTGAGTTACTAAGCGTGGAGGTTTCAATCTCAGGAGACAACATCTATGTTGGGAGCCCAGACTTGCTAAACATGAAGGTTCTCTTGTGGGAAGCCGGACTTGCTAAACGTGAAGCCCCCACTCTCATTTTTCATGTTCACTCAATGCTAAGCTCCAACTCCCTTTTTAAACATCTTTAAGCCTTTATTTAACTTTAGTTCATAAAGTAGGCTTTAGGGACTTAATCCCTCATATCATATAACTCAAAGGTTTTCTAAGATGAGAATGACCTTTCATCATAGAACCTACATTATGTGAGAATGACCTTTCATATAATCATACCATATTCATAACATAGTCTAGTTTAGAGTACAGTTGAGGAAACCTTTCAAGAGACTCATGTTCACTAGATTATCATAAACCTTATTCATTTATTCATGTGTGTACATATGTGAGAAAGCCTTTCACATAAACACCTTTATACAACACATATTCATACCTTGCAAATCATACACTTTGCATGCATAATAAGATGTAAGGGTGCATATAAGAGTTCACCTTTCAATAGACACCATAACACATCATATTCATAGCTATACATGTAGAGTGTTTGTGTGCGCATATTGGTCCTCATAGTGACACATTAGCAACAACATTGATATTGAATGTTCTTCCCTTAAAGGGATCACAGCACATTCACAATGTCCCAAATTCATGAGTAATTCACATATAAAGCACTTAGTGATTCTAGACCACATACACACACTTTCATCATAGGAGACAAGGACACATTCAACATTGAATAGGTACTCCTAACATATATATGATCAAACATTCATATAGGGGTCATATAGGTAGGGGTCATTACATAATAGTACCTAACATAATCAATTATGTAGACCACACCTTATCCCTAACATTATCATTCACATTATAATCCTCATCATCAACACCCTTGAAACATCATGCTAGCATTGAGGATTTCGTACATAACCTTCATAGCATAACTTCATAAACATATGCATCATAATAATCAATTCACTTCACATCTATTACCTTCGAGGCCATGATCTCAACATGCATAGAAATAAAAAAGTGAATACCTCCACCATAAGTGGATCAAACCACACAACATCAATTCTCATACTATAGACTAGAAATTAGGTCAACTTACCAATTCTCAAAGACATGATCACCATGGATCAATCCTCAACAATTCATAATCAATTGACATAGATAGTAATAGGAATCAACAATGTAATTCAATAACATAAACACAGTCTAAGTACAATTCTATAAACATAGGCATCAACCCATAACTTTGCCCATGAGGCCATAATTGTCAACTCATCAATATACCAACAATTAAACATGAATAAGTATAGATAATCATAAAAAGCATCAATACAATCTAATCTAAATATAATTTTACCAATAGAGATCATATTCACAAAGACCTACATCATAGGCCAAATTTCGAGAATTTGGGGATCATGGGTTCTTTAAGAATTCCTTTGAAAATTATCTTAAAAACCTTAATTCCACATTAATTCATCAATAGAATGATTTAGAAAATCATTTGACAAGGAACCCATGTTTAGATTGAAAATTGGGAATTTTGGTCTTTGAATTACTTTTAAAAATCTTTGATAGAACTCCTTGAATGAGAGGTTATTCAAGAATCAAGAGTTACCATACCTTAATTATGGAAGACCCATAAAATTGAAGAAGAAATCAGTTGAAATCCCATCTTCTAGCTTGAATTTCACCAAGGTCTTCAATGGAGTTTTTGAAAGAATCTATTTTGAGGGGGAAGGGTCAATTTGAAGAATAGGGTCTAATTTTAGGTTTTGGGGTTTTAACCAACTTAAAATACCCTAAAATAGGTAAAATAACTGTTTATAATAATTCCCCAAAGTACCCAAAGTACCCCTCAATTATGTGGACACTTTTAAACTAGTCAAACTTGAGTTTTATTTTCGCAGATTTCGTCGAGAAATTAGTTCGCGATGCAGAGGTGTTCCCACAAGTTTTCATAAATTAAATCGGGGACAGTAGAGTCCGCGACAGGGACCAAACATTTGGCCCTTGGTGGAGCAGGTCCGCGACACAGAGCCACTCCCTCCATGCACAACTTCAAGATGCCTTTGCAACTTGCTTGGCCAAGGTTGGGGTCCTCCTCGGGGACCCTTAGGGGGACCCGCAGGGTGTCGTATCCAAAAGTTTTGACCCTTAAAACATTTATTAAGACACTAGGGTCACCTCCACTAATTTTAGACTCCAAACAACACATAAAAACATGAACAACATACTAGAACACACCAACACGTAAAAGACTAGTTTCCGAACGTCTTGGTCGTCCCTTGACGTTTGATTTCCAAACTTTTTAAAAATGACTTAAAAGGCTATTCATCATTATTTTGACAAGTTATTAATGCATAAAACCCATGTGAGACCCTAGTTTATCCTACTTTATTTTGAGGGTCGTTACACGGAAAAAGAACCCCCCTCTGCGCGAAACACTTCGCAGTTGCCTTTCATGTTTATATACCGTGATTTTACGATATTTCTAATACATTTCACTTACAAGTTGTGTGTGTCTAGGGCCTTTTTATATTGGTTTTTATGTGTTTTTATCATGTTTTGCTAGGAAATATGTTCAGGCGCGGAAGTATAGAGACAGCTGAAAGAAATGCAGAAACAGGGCATTCACGGAGGTGATCTACGGACCGTAGGTCCATTCACGGTCCATAGGTGATGACCGTAGATCAGCAGGCATGGTATTGAGGACAAATCAGGGAAATCTGACTAAGTATGGAACCACGGTGTTCATTGACGGTTCGTAGATTGATCTACAGACCGTACTATTGATCCGTAGAGTGATACTGCGAGGGTTCCAGTACCTGATTTTTGAAGAGTCTAAGTATGAAGCTACGGAGGGGATTGATGGACCGTCGATTGATCTACGGTCCGTACTGCTGGTCCGTCGTTTACTTCAGAGAAGCTCAATTTTGGAAGCTGAAATATTTTCTAAGTCCTGACTGACGGAAGGGACTTACGGACCGTAGATCCATCGACGGTCCATAAGTCGGTCTCGTGGATTGAAGACGTGTATCTGAACAAAACTTTTCTTAATTTGTTTCCCTTTTAATTTAGGATTTGTTTTCTATAAAGAGGGCATGTAAACCTCGTTTTTGGGGGTTAGACATTATTATTCTAGTTTTACTTTGTGACTTTGGAGATTAAGTTGCAACCCTAGCTATTATTGATTTTCTACATTCATTTGAACGATTTTTGGCTTTGTAATTCAAGTTGAAATTCTGGGTTTATTATTCGTTCTACGTAAGTTCATGATTTCTTCATCTAATATTATGAATTGTGGTCTTTGTACTATGGGTAACTAAACTTCACAACTAGGGTTGTGGGATCCATGAGCGATTAACAAAGTATGAATAGTAAATAAGCAATTCTTAAATAGTGTTTTGCAGGTAAAGGTAAGGGTTAGTAAATTATACACACGTAGCCGGATCAAGGTGCGGGGTTAAATTCTTTAGATGCCGGATCAAGGATTTAGAGATACCTAACTTATCACTTTGCATGTAATACACTAGGAAAGAAATGCGGTTACTAGAATTACTGCGTTATGAGCTTGTGGTGAACACGTATACCCTAGTTAATTTTCTCATCTTGATAAAAACCGAATTAACTTTGTTTATTGATTACTTACTAAACTCTTACAATTTGTTTCACAAATCCCCCCCTTTTTATTTCTTGTTTCTGGAAGTACTTTGGCTAATTCAATATAATTGTTGGTTAAAGTAAAGTCTAAACCATTTTCCTCGTGGGATCGACCCCAACCTACAAGTTGGGGTCTTTACTAGATAACGATCGCTTATACTTCTTTAGGGAGGTGTAATTTGAGCGTATCACATGTGCTCTTGTAGATCTTCCAACTGTGACAACATCTTTTTGATGTTTTCATCCCTCTCTTTTCCTTTATCGAGTTTCTCTTGCGCCAGCCTGAAACACAGATGGGAGACTTGATCTTCTTTGGCGTACCAAGATTGATTTATTCTCGCCATACCATCTAGGAGAAATGAAGCCACCTCAAAGGGCTGTAGCATTATGCCGCCTTGGACCAATTGATCAGCTATCCCTTTGTTGACTGGATCAAGACTTCGGTAAAAATATTGGAGTAGCAACTCACTTGGCAGCCCATGTGTTGGGCATTTCCGCAGAGACCTCTTATATTTAATCCACGACTCATGAATTGGTTCACTCGCTTTTTGTTTGAAATTCTAAATGTCGTCCCTCAACTTCATCATTTTTGACGGGGGAAAGAATCTATTATGGAAAGCAGTGACTACTTCTTTCCATGATGTGATAAAACTTTTGGGAAGCTCAAACAACCACGTAGTGGCAGCTCCTGTTAGTCACAATGGGAATAAGCGAAGCCTAATGGCTTCATGTGACCAATTTTTGAATGAAAACGGGGCACGTACATCCAAAAATCTTTGGATATGTTCATGTGAATCTTCATGATCCAATCCTCCGTATAGGCCCCTTGAATGTATGAGATGGAGTGTTGTGCTGGGGACTTCAAAATTTCCGTTTCCACCACCCTGCTGCAAGCGAATTGCACCTATCACACCCAATGGAGCGGGGTCATAAACACTGTTTGCATCGTCAATGTCATCTCGGTGCAAGTCAGTGTTCAATGGGTTGTTTGCGTGGTAACTATCCCCCACGTCCTCACTCATAATTTCTATTTTCAACACAAACAAGAAAAGAGAAGCTAAAAATTAAGTCAGTAAAGCTAAAACTAAGAAAAACAAGAATTTTGATTAACTACAAACTCTAAAATAACACCACTCCCCGGCAGCGGCGCCATTTTGATGCTTATCGTGACCAACAACACTGACCTACGGTATGAGTGTCTACGATCGTCAATAATATAGTAACCCAACCAAGGGTTGGATCATGCCCCAAGGGAGTGGTTTTGAGGATTAATAGCCAGTTAGAATTTCATTCAAGTTAGTCGTAGTTAAAGGCGTTTGCGATAAAAGACAGTAAATTAAAGGGGGTGACATGAAAGTGTCAAATATCAAATGGGGGTTTTGTAACAGGTGCTAAAACAGCAAAATAAACAAGAAAATCAAGTAGGGGAAAGGTTCTTGGGATGTGACCGCAATACAAGTTGAGATAAATTGCTGGGTACATGCTTTCAATAGAAAATTTGCAAGATAATAGTGACTAGGCTAAGGTTTAAATGGAAATAAGTTCCCTCTCAGGCAACGTTACCCCGTTTGAAATGCATTCCTCTCGGACACCCATTTGTCGCATGAAGACTAACCTACGCCTTACCCCACTCACTCTCTCGAGCTGAGTGTTAGGATGTACATGATTTCAATAGGAAATTTGCAAGATAATAGTGACTAGGCTAAGGTTTAAATGGAAATAAGTTCCCTCTCAGGCAATTTACCCCGTTTTAAATGCATTCCTCTCGGACACCCATTTGTCGCATGAAGACTAACCTACGCCTTACCCCACTCACTCTCTCATGCTAAGTGTTAGGATATTTGACTATGGCTCACCCTCTCGGGTTGAACCTCTTGTCGACCCACTCCTTAGGCCATCAGTCTAGTGGTTTTGGTTTCGTGACCTACCTCTCGGGCAAGCCGAAAACAAATGGGTGGCTTTGTATTTGCAATTAAAAATCCTTTAGATTAAACCTCTAGGTGAAATCACCATTAACATACATCTAAACTATCATCAAGCAAGACCCAACAAGAATATCAACCCATATTTGCTAAATCACACCCCAAGAATGGGGGTTTTTTAGCCACACATCAAGAAATAAGAAATTATACCTAATATGATAATGAAATCAACTCGGTATAAGAGATTAAGCCTTGAATTAAACAAAGGGAAGTGAATAGAGAAGACCCACTTCCAACTTGGAAAAGAAGAACTCCTTTCTTCAAGTCTCCACAAAACCTTCTCCAAACTTGAGAGAAAATATTAGCTAGAATATGTTCTAAAGTGAAAATAATAATAATAATTGTTCCACACTCCGATCTCTCCTAAGACTACAACTCTAAATAGTATTTATAGTTTTCACAGATTGTGCTGCAGAGGATTGTTCGGCGACATTAGTCGAGATCGCTGATCCGCCCTTTGGTCAACTTATCGCCTTCAGTATCTTGCCTTTAGCATCCTTGCATTCTGGATCATTGGGCGGTACAGTACTGCCTTACGGAACGGATCGGTGACCCGCCGACTGTTCCTTTCCTCACCTTTTGATACATTTCCTTCAAGGCTTCGCGTACTGGAACGAAGGGCAGCTTATGTCGTTTTAGTGACCCGCCAAGTTAAACTCGGCGATCCGCATGATTCCATTTCTTGTTCTTTTCAGCCCTATTTGCTCTGTTTTGCGCCTAAGTGTCCATGGTTCTACTAAAACTTCAATACCTGGAACATCAGCATTTTAATCAGGTATTGAGGTAAAACAAGCATTCAAGGAAACTATTTCCATTAAAACAAAGCCTTAAATGAATCCAATTTGTGGACTCATCACCCCTCTCATATGATGAAGGAACTCCGAGGTGTTTGGAGGCAAGGGCTTCGATAAAAAAGAGGGACGTGCATATAGGTGTGAGGTACTGGTTTGGCTTTATCAGCAGTACTGTCATGCCATCCTAGATTGTGTTTGTCCTTCGCCACACAAAGGCGGCTTGTCTTGGCTCAATCATTGCACGGGAGCACATAAATTTGGGTATGATCGTTGGGTAGGAGATGGCCATGAGGGCCAAGCAGCGCCAGACTTCCCTCCCCTTTTCGGTGTTGATTATCGAGTTGTGCAGATGAGCTCGCGTTCCTAGAGATGGGAAGAAGGATGTGGAAGTGATTCCCACATCTTCTATTGATTTCTGGAGAATCGAGGCAGAGTATTTAAAAGAAGAGGCGAAGATGAAGAAGACAGCCCCAGTGGACTTTTTCCCGGTTATTGACACAAACACACTACCTACAGAGGCACCTTTGCCTACTCTATCCCCTGGGCCTTCAGATACTCTTAGTGTTGTTCCTTCTGATACTCCAGGTTCCTCTGCTGCTACATTGCCTTCCAGAGCTGCTGATGTTGTTGTTTCTTTGCCCGTGCTCACTCAGGATGTACTACTCAAGATGGTACAGCTAGCCCATTCTGCCGATCATCGTGCTGCTAGGCTGGAGGATCCTTTTTACCTCCCTCTCTGTCTTATTTTCTTTGATTATTGGATATTTTATTTCTTACAATTGAGGACAAATA
The DNA here is from genome assembly GCF_000226075.1 of Solanum tuberosum. NCBI lineage: Eukaryota > Viridiplantae > Streptophyta > Magnoliopsida > Solanales > Solanaceae > Solanum > Solanum tuberosum. Next base: position 4,639,098 of record NW_006238928.1, read on the forward strand.
GCTTTTGTTTGTGGTGGGGTAAGACCCACCTTTTGGGATTATTATTTTGTTCGTATATTTGGGTTTTGTGGTATCTATTGTGTTTTGGCACTGTTTTTATGGATGATTGAGCTTGTGGCTCCTTGTGTTAATTGTAAATGATTTTTGGACCCTTCCAAAAAAATTTGTGCCACCTCTTGTTTGTGTTTGAATGTGGTTGTTCTCTTGCAAATTTGAGTATCGGTCTTGATCAATAACGATGACTTGAATATTGCTCATAATCGAACAAAAAATGAATGTGCGGCTACGATGAGGCCAAATGAAGTTGCATAGACAATATGTGAACTTTTAACATCTCGTTGTGACTAGCAAAGTATCAAATTGAGTGTCTTGTGATCAACATTGCACACTAGCAAAAGTGTGGAGTCTTGTTTGACATTGGTGTATATTCCTTGTGTGATTAGCTTACCGTGAACCGTGTGTGATGACACCTAGAATTT
>NW_006238928.1:4639634-4663912 GCF_000226075.1 Solanum tuberosum
AATGCCTTGTGTGATGAGCTTACCGTGAACCATGTGTGATGACACCAAGAATTTTCTCCGTTGGTCCGGTTAACCAAGTGATGCAATCTCTTGAAATGATCTTAGGCAACTTTGAAGAGTGTCAAACAATTTGACATTATACCTCTTTTTATGGCCTACCTTGTGAGTGTGACTTCGCTTGAACACGTTTTGAGCCTTAGCCTTTCCTTGGAAGAAACTTGATGAAATTGTGACATTTCTTTATCCCTTCACCCTTAATCCTCATGAGATGTGGTTTATTTGAAAAGCCAACATAGGCCAAAAGCCTAAGTTGGGGGTGTGGTAAAAAGAGAAGGTAAATCAAGAAGTGTGAAGAAGTCCCCTCTGACCCATGGTTTTGAGAAAGATGGAAGTCCTCTATACAAAATAAGAGAGAGAAAAAGAAGAAAAGAATGAAAAAGTTGCGGAATAAAGTTATGAAAATGCAAAAAGAAATGGGGTGTCCAACAGTCCATGGAAGAAGAATAATGGGGTGACTTATGAGCACAAATGAGAATAATAAAAAAAGGAAAGAAAATGTTGTTCACACCACATTTCATGAGGATAGAAGTCACTGAGCCTAAATGACCATACATTTATACTCAACCCCGTTACAAGCCTTGAAAAGACCTTTTTGATCTTGAGGGAGCTAAAACAATCGTTGGTTCGAAAATAAGGGGCAAACCTATGGGTGAAATCATGCATTGTGTTCATATTTTTTAGTGTGAGTGTTGATATTGATTCCGGAGCTATAAATTATTGAACCATTGTGTGTGAATATGGAATCATTCTTTGTGTGAGGGAATTTGAGTACTTTTGTTGAGCTTGAACTTGCATTTAAAGCAAGTATTGTGAGCTTGAGAATCTTTGGCAATGGTTAGTTGCAACTTGAATCTTTGAATGCACAATTGATCCTTGCATGAGTAAGTTGAGTCTTTTTGTGTTCATTCATGATTGAATCTTATGTAGCACTATTTGAGACATCCTTTTTTGAACTGTTGGACTTGAGTTTAACTTGAGGACAAGCAAAAGTTTAAGGTGGGGGTATTGATGAGTGCACGATTTAGACTCACTTAGGACTTTATTTTAATAGATTTAGTGTCCTCAAATGTTTATTTTGTGCAAAAAACTGATGTAAACCCTTGATTTCCAGGTATTTGTATCTAAGAACAAAGTATGGACACTAATGAGCAAAAAGGAACAAGGCAGCTGAAAGAATGAAGAAAAGAAGGTCTGGTGATCGCCAAACCGATTGGGTGAGTCACCAAATGGCTATGATCTCGCCTAAAGTTCCAGTGTGCCAAGCCATGAAGGAGAAAATCAAGTCAGTGATGTAATGGAGTAGTTGACGTGTCACCGAACGGTTCCGCGATGCTGTGTTAGATCGCCCAAAGTTACAGAACGTGAGGATGCTGAAGGCCAAAGTAAAAAGGCGATGGAATTGACCAAAGAGCGGCGCCAAGTGGATAGGCGATCCCAACTTACTGCGCCGAATGGTCCTTCGCAGCATATTTTTGGCGACTATAAATACATTTTTGAATATTTAGTTTAATATCCGTTTTCATTAGAGAGTATCAGTTTTCATAATATATAATTTTTGAAGTGAGAGCTCTGAGTTTGGAAACAATGATTTTCTTCGCTTTAAAGAATTGAAGTTTTCTATTTTTGAGAAATTGGATGTGGGTGTTTGAGATTCTTCAATTTGGACCATTGTAAAGACGAAATTAATCTTACCCAGTTGGAAACACAATTTGGTAACGATTTCTATCTTTTTATGATGTCTAGTTAAAACTCCAATTCTTGGGGTGTGGTTATGTGATTATGGGTTCATTTAGCTTATGGGTATTGTTAATTGATAGTTTAAATGTTGTTTAAAGGTGATTTCAATCAATAATTGTGGGTTAATTTAAAGGGTTGTAGTTGCAATGCAATTCTATCTTCGTATTTTTGGCTTGCTCGAGAAAGAGGTTTTAAAACCAAGATTACTGATTTGATGGTCTGTGGGTATTGGGTTGTCATGGGTTCAACTCGAGAGAGTGAATCCTGAACCCATTTCCACACATTCAGCTCGAGAGAGTGAAAGGACTTAAGCGTAGGCTGTTCTTAATTGCTGCTTGTTGGTGTTCGAGAGAATCCAACTTGATTCGAGGTAAATTGTTTGAGAGAAATTTTATCCCCACTAAAGTCTAGCTTATTCACTCATTTACAACTATTTACTATCAGTGGCAATTACCCATTTGTCTACCTTGTCCTATAATCCAATCTCATCCCAAGAACCCATCTATTTACTTGTTAATTAGTGTTAATTGTTGTTGTCGTAGCTGATAGTTAAAACCAAAACCCTCATATTTGACACTTGTGTCACCCTAAATTTGAACTATGCTTTTATTAGTAAATGTCTTTACCTGTGATTGACTTGAACATATTTGTACTTGGTTCTTAAATCTTAAGCACGTACCACTCCCTGTGGGATTTGACCCCAACTCACTTAGTTGGGTTATATTACTAACTAACAATCGTTGGCACTTAGTATTGGATGAAGAGTCCTGATACATGAAATCATGCAGTGATTCTCAAAGTAAGTCTATAATCTCTATATTCTTTTCTTATGCTTGTAGAGTTGTCTTTCACGTTGTGGATAATCTTCTATAATGGAACATCAAGCACTTCTTGTGGGGATTATTCTACCTCATAAGACAAAGCATAGATGGATGTTCTGAAGGGGAAAACAACAAAGTGATTGATATGAAGATAGAGATGATAGCTGGAGAATATGTAGGAAGAGTAGACATTCTTGTTTGGACAACTACTTTCTGAAATGACTTTGATTAATTATCTCTTTAACAAAAGTTGTTACTACTACTACCTACAATCTAGTTTGTGAATTGTTTGTTGTCTATGTGTGATAGTGAAAATACATTCATGTCATATTTGTTTTGCTTAATTGAGTCTTTATTGTTCGAATTTTGTTTTTTTCTCAAGAAAATAGACATAATGTTTACTAGCTTTATGTTTTTTCCTTTCCTTTGTTGATCTCTGTACTAGTTGAGTTATTCGTACCATGTCTTTTTAGTTTTTATCATGACAATAAAACACCAGTTCTTGGGAGATTGTTTTTCGTTCACATTGCTATTCGACTTTACCTTTATTAATATTTCAATTGTAAAACTTGTATGTTTTATCTTCCTAGTATAAATTGGGTTGATATACATCTTTATTCAATTGACTTGGGATGGTCGAGTGCTATCACAATTAAAAATTCTTTTGTGTTAATTGATTGTCTTGATAACTAAAAGTAGTTACTATATATGCTTTTTTCATTGTATGGTATTGTTTATTAACACTCATTGGCACAAGCAGAGGGGGTTGTGTGGATGGTGCTAACACCCCACAAATTTCTAAGCTAATACCCGAACCATTCTTCATTCGCATAAAAGGTCATATCAGCTGATTCTTAAATTGTGCTATCACGTTAAGGTCAATTATTTAATGTGGAAATAGATTTGGAAATGAGTTAAGGTCACAAGCATCCCCTAGCACAATGTTGAGTGGGAAACTTCATTACCGATTGAGTTTGATAAAACATTCTACTTAAATAAACTTCAAACAATTATATCTCTCAGCATATGATGAATTAAATGGCCTATGAACTATAAATCAAAACTTCTATGAGTCTTCTTTCCAATGCCACCAAGTTTGCTTCAATTAGAGTTTAGAATAAAAAGTTATGACCGTTTACCAAAGTCTACCACAATAGAATTGTAAAAGAGGATGACCTTTCTCTCTCACTTTCAAAGAAATATAGCCCAAATATATTTAAAACTCAATCGATAAGGAAGCTTTAAACTCAAATTTGTGCTACGGGATTTTTGCGACCTTAATTCATCCCCAAATCTAGTCACACATTAAATAATTGACCATAGCATGTAAGCACAATTTAAGAATCACCTGATACGATCATATACACAAATGAAAAATGGTTTGGGTTTTATCATAAATTTTCGAGGTGTTACACCATCCATACAACCTCTGTTTTTGTGCCTGTGAGGGTCCTAACCAACAGAACCATATGATGAAGAAAGCATATATAATGACTACTTTCAGTTATCAAGACAATTAATGAACACTAAACAATTTGAATTAGGATGGAATTTGGCTATCTGAAGTCAGTTGAATCAAGTTGTACATCAACCCAATTTATAGAAGGAAGCTATCACATACAAGTTTAACATTCCAATTAATAATAAATATAAATTTGACTAATAATGTGAAAGCAAAACTATCTCTTAAGATTAGGTATTACATTGTGAAGAGAAAAACTAAAAAGACATGGTACAAATAACTGAACTAGTATAGAGATCAACAATGGTAATGAAAGAAGATAAAACTAGAAAGTATTATGTCTATTTTCTTGAGAATAAAAAAAAATTTGAACCAAAATTACTCAATTTAGCAAAAAAAATATGCCATGAATGTAGTTGCACTATCATACATAGCCAACAAACAATTGACAAACTAGATAGCAGGTAGTAGCAGTAAAAGTTTATGTTAAATAGCAAATTAATCAAAGTGATGAGTCCTAGATTTGGACTCGTTTAGGGCTTTATTTATATAGATTTAGTGTCCTAAAATGCTTATTTTGTGCCAACAACTTATGTAAAACCATTGATATTCAGATACATGGATCGAGGAACAAGGCTCGGATAAAAATGCGCAATAGCGACAACACGAGCAAAAAATAGAAGGGAAAAACAAGCCTGAGGATCGCCGATGTCACTCGACGACTCGCCGAGTTTCCACTCAACCCCCTAAGGTTACAGAATGCTGAGGCTAAGCTAGGGGTACCTTCAGCGAGAAGTAGTTCCACTCGGCGTGTCTCCAATCTCTTCGGCGATGGATGAACAGGTCGCCAAAAGTACTGATGGAGATCCAGATATGTACTAATGGGCGAGAGGAAGGAAAAAGAGCTCATCACAAAATCACTTGGCGATCCCGATCTGGCTCGCCTAAAATTACAGTGGCTGGACTAAGATGATGTGAAAAATAATGGCGAATTAAGGAAAATCGGCGAGTTACCGAACTATCGGCGAAGCATGACTTACCTCACCGATTTGGCCAAACAGCCACACATCAGACTTGCATAAATTGATTTTTGGAAGAGAGAGAAGGCATTCAGAAATGGAGGGAACAAAATATGGAGAGCAAAAACACTATCATTGGAGATTTCAAGTCATTTTAGTTAGGTTTTTCTTGGAGATTTTGTAATAGTGAAGATTGTAGTTAAATTTAACTTTCGAATTTCATTTTACCTAGTTATGGAAAACGTAGTAGGTGTTGATTTTCAACTCTTCACCATGATTGACTAAAAACCTAACCTTGGTGATTTGACAATGTGACCAATTGTTATGTTCTACTAAATGGGTGTTATCGATTAGTGATTGTTGGTGTTAATCTGAAGTAGGTCTAAGTTATTATGGTGGTTTAACTTCATTGTTGCATCTTTGGTGTGATAAATTTTAGAGTTTTGTTCTTGCTCAAGAGAGAGGTACAGAACAAACGTAGTATCTTGGCATCCTTAGTAGTGGGTCTTGATGGTTTCAGCTTGAGAAAGTGAAACCCAAGACCCAACCTTTGTATCTAGCTCAAAAGAGTCGATTTGATGAGAGCGTGGGCTGGTTAGCTTACGGATAGTGTTGAGGTTCAAGATAACTCAACGAAAACAAAGCAATTGTTCGAGAGAAAATTGTTTTACTTATAGTCCATTCTACCCGCGATGAATTAGCATTTTCGGTAACAATTTACACCCATTAAGTTGAATTCAACAATTGCTTAGTCAATCTCCCAAGCGTCTTCTAGTTATCTGATTGTATCTTGTTAATACTTTGAAGTGTGTTGGTAATGACATTCTGAATATTTGATTATTAAACTCTTAAGTGTGTGTTGCTCAATTGCAAAGATCATTGTCATACTTCTGTATTTGAATTCAAAGAAAGCTACTCTCTGTGGGATTGACCCCAACTCAGTTGGTTGGGTTATATACTGACTAGCGATCGTTGGCACTTAGAATTGTATGAAGTGTCCTTGATAAGTAAATCAAAATGGCACCGCTGCCGGGGATTAGCGTTACTTAGAGTTCTTTGATAAAAGATTTGATTTTTGAATTTGTTGGCTGTAGTTGAATTGGCTTAGGCTGCATTATGTAGTGTTGGTTGGACTACATAGAAGTAAAAATTAGTGAGGAAGTTGTGAATGGTAGTCAAGCAAGTCATCGGGACGGTATCAATGATATCAATAGTGTTTACAACCCATCTCAATAAGGTGAAATGGGTGCAATTTGCTTACCACAAACTGATGGGAATGCAATATTTGAGGTCACCAGCACAACTCTTCATCTTCTCCAAATGAGGGGACTCTATGGAGGGCTAGAACACGAAGACCCGCATGAGCTTGTAAGAAATTTTACAGAGATGTGCAGCCCATTTTCATTCAAGAATGTATCACAAGAGTCAATCCGGTTTCAGTTATTTCCACTATCTTTAACGGGGGAGGCTAGCAAGTGGTTGGCCGAGTTACCGAACAATTCCATCACATCATGAGAGGAGCTGATTATAGCCTTTAATGCAACATTTTCCCCCCATCAAGGATGATGAAACTTAGAGACGACATTCAAGGTTTCAAGAGATGGTAGGGTGAACCCATCCATGAAACGTCGGTGAGGTTTAAGAAACTCCTACTTAAATTCCCAACTCACCGGCTACCAAACGATTTGTTGTTCCAGTATATTTACCGGAGTCTTGATTCAGTTAATAAAGGAGTGGCTTATCAATAGGTACGAGGGGGAATAAGGTTGCAATCATTTGAAGTGGCTTCATTTCTTCTTGATGACATGACGAAAATAAATCCAGCTTGGTAGACTTAAGAGGATCAAGTCTCTCCTTTATGTTTTAGAATGACACAAGAACAACTTGATATGGAAAGAGAAAGGGATGAAAACATCAAGACCCAAATGGAGTTATTACAAGATCATATGATGGAGAATGTGGGGAAACCCAAGGGGACAAGTGGAGTGTTTAGAGTTAAGGAGGGTTCTTCCTCAAGTTATTGAAAGCCGGGGAAAAATCAAGGTTTGAACTCCAAGAGATATGAGGAGGGTTTCCATCCATGCTATTTACAGCGAGGTGGGAATGAAGGTAGGAACTATCACAAAGGGGAAGAGCAAAGAAGATACTTTCAAGATTGGGCTAAGAAAAGTGACGATTGGAGGAGGGAGGATGACCATGGAGAGGACCACTCTCACTCGAGTTAGAGCCCAAAATCGAAAGGGAGTGCAAGTAATCCCCGGGTGAAAGATTTGCTGACACGCATACTTGATATAGGTTAAGGCTCGGATGATTTGTTAAAACGAATGAAAACTGTCTTTTCATCATTGAACAGTAAAGTGAACTCTCACGCAAATGCAATCAAGATACTTGAAGGTTAGTTGAGTTTAATTTCAGCACAATTGAAACAAAAAATGACAATGGAAGATGAAGACAGAGGGCTGGTTGTGGTTACTCGTAGTTGAAAGGTAGCAATAGGCGATGTGACGGGCAATGAAGAAGCTCAAAAGCGAGAAGAAGACAAAGGTATGGAGGAAGAAGAGACACCTATCCATCAGAGCATTGCCAAAGTTCCACAAAAAGAGATGGAGAAACACGATCAATCCCAAAAGTTATGCAACCTTTACCCAAAATATCTCCCTCATTTCCTCAACGTCTAAAGAAGAAGAATGAGGATGAGAAATTCAAAAAGTTCTTATCAGTGTTCAAGACATTATCAATTAATCTCCCTCTTGAGGAAGCATTATTGGAAATGCTGGGTTATACCAAGTTTTTGAAGGAGTTAGTCACAAAAGAAAAGGACCTTGGACTTTGAGACAATCGAAGTTTCCCATAGTTGTAGTGCAATTATGACTAGGAGCTGATAAAAAAGAGAGAAGATCCCAGAGCGTTCACCATCCCGTGCACCATTGGCATGCTCCAATTTGCTATAGCCCTATGCGATTTGGGAGAAAACATCAACCTAATGCCATATGGGATCTATAAAAAACTCGGATTGGGGGAACCGAAAGCCACAACAATGAGAATCTTGATGGAGGATCGATCAATTAAACATCTTGTGGGGATACTATATGACATTATGGTAAAGGTGGACCTATTCATTTTCCCGGATGATTTTTTCATTCTCAATTGTGAAATAGATGCTGAAATTCCCATCATTTTGGAAAGACCATTCTTGGTAACCAGGAGAGCATTGTGGATGTTCAAAGCGGAGAATTGAACTTTTGGGTGAATGAAGATGAAGTAACCTTCAATGTTTGTAAGTCAATGAAACACCCAAGTGATATTCACATGGTCTCCAATTTTGATGTTATTGATGAGGCGGTAACTTGTGTGAGCCATTTGATGTTTATGAGTGAAACACTTGAAGATGTGCTTGCTAACTATGATGAATTCGAAATTCAAGGCTATGAAGCGGTAGTAGCTGCTCTTTCAGGTTTGGGGGGGGGGGTATTCAAAGAATCCGTTGAAGTTGGACATTGATCTAAAAAACTGAGAGAGTCCTCCCACAAAACCATCAATAGTAGAACCACCTAATCTGGAGTTGAAAGTACTTCTCTCCCATCTCCGATACGCTTTCTTGGGGGAAAATAACAGTTTACCGCTGATCATTGCAGTTGACTTGCTTGAATGGAAAGTAAAATTGCTACTTGAGGTATTGAGAAAGCATATCAAAGCTATAGGTTGGACTATCTCTGACATAGTGGGCATTCCTCCTGACATTTGCACTCACAAAATTCAGCTTGATAGTGATTGTAAGCCAAGTGTTGAACATCAGCAGAGATTCAACCCACCGATGCAAGAGGTGGTGAAAAAGGAGATAATAAAGTGGTTGGACGCAACTGTGATCTATCCAATTGCGGATAGCAAATGGGTAAGGCCGTTACAATTTGTCCAAAAAAGGGAGGTATCACAGCAGTCCCTAACGAAAAAAGGGAGCTTGTATATCTGAGCCCGGTGACCGGATGGAGAGTATGCATCAAATCCGGAAAGTTAAATTTGTGGACTAAAAATGATCACTTTCCCATGCCTTTCATGGATCAAATGTTTGATCGACTCTCAGAGAGAGGTTGGTATTGCATTTTGGATGGGTATTTCGGCTACAACCAAATCTCCATTGCTCCAGAAGACCAAGAGAAAACCACCTTCACCTGCCCCTATGGCACTTTTGCCTTTAAAAGGATGTCATTCGGGTTATGTAATGCTCCGGCAATATTTCAACTTTGCATGTTATCTATTTTTGCGGACATGGTGGAGGATTCAATTGACGTATTTATGGATGACTTGTCGGTTGTGGGTGACACTTTTGAAGCATGTTTAGAACACTTAAGACAATTTCTCCAAAGATGTGAGGAGACAAACTTGGTCCTAAACTGGGAAAAATACCATTTCATGGTTAAGTAGGGTATAGTCCTTGGTCACAAAAGGGGCTGGAGGTTGATAAAGCAAAGATTGAAGTGATTGAGAAATTACCACCACCAATTTCAGTGCAGGGTGTTCGTAGTTTCTTGGGACATGCTGGTTTTTACCGGAGGTTCATCAAAGACTTCTAAAAGATTGCACATCCTTTATGCAAACTCTTAGAAAAGGAGGTGAAATTCTACTTTAATGACGATTGCATGGTGGCTTTCCAGTGCTTGAAAGAAAAAATGGTCTCCACTCCGGTCATCATTAGTCTTGATTGGTCAGAATAATTCAAAGTACTGTATGATTCAAGCAGCCCGACATTGGGTGTTGTATTGGGGCAAAAATGCAACAAACTGTTTCACCCTATTTACTATGCAAGCAAGACTCTAAACAGTGGTCAACGTAACCATACTGTTACTGAATAAGAGTTACTCGCGGTAGTTTATGCGTTTGAGAAATTTCGGGCGTACTTGCGAGGTACTAAAGTGGTTGTTCACACTGATCATGTTGCAGTATGTTATCTATTGGCAAAGAAGGATGCCAAGCCAAGATTGATAAGGTGGGTGCTACTCTTGCAAGAATTTGATTTTGAGGTCAAAGATAGGAAAGGTTGTGAAAACCAGGTGGCTGACCACTTATCAAGATTGGAAGGCAAGGAAAATGATGAGTTGGAGATCGACAAAGATGATTATTTTCCCGATGAACAGGTAATCATGATAACTCTCAAACAACCTCATTGGTATGCTGATTTTGCCAATTACGTACTGTGTGGATTAATACCAGACGAACTGAACTTCTACCAACAAAATAGGTTCGTGTTTGATATTAAGAAGTACTTTTGGGATGAACCATATTTATTCAAAGAGTGTGCAGACCATATCATTAGGACATGTGTTCCGGAAGAAGAAGCCATAGAAATTCTCCATGCTTGTCATGCTTCACCGGTTGGGGGTCATCATGGTTGTGTACGTACAACTGCTAAAGTTCTCCAAAGTGGCTACTATTGGCCGTCCCTCTACAAGGATGCTCATGAGTTTGTTAAGAAGTGCACTCAAAGTCAAAAACAAGGTGGAGTGTCCAAAAGACACGAGTTACTTCTTACGCCCAACTTAGAAGTTGAGTTATTTGATATTTGGGGATTCAACTTCATGGGTCCATTTGTGAGTTCCTTCGGTAATAAGTATATTTGGTGGCTGTAGATTATGTTTCTAAATGGGTAGAGGTTGTTGCACTCCCAAACAATGAAGGGAAAAGTGTTGTTCAATTCTTGAAATGCTATATTTTTGCTAGATTTGGTACTCCTCGGGCAATTATTAGTGATGGGGATCCCACTTTTGTAACAAGTGGTTCTCAGCTGCATTAAGTAAGTATGTAGTGAAACACAAAGTAGCAACTCTGTATCATCCCCAAACAAATAGCCAAGTTGAAGTGTCGAACTGGGAGATCAAAAGCATTTTGTCCAAGACAGTAAATGCTTATAGGACTGATCGGTCTCAAAAGCTTGATGATGCTTTATGGGCGTAACGCACCACATACAATACCCCAATCGGTATGTCTCCGCTCGTTTTTGGTAAGTCTTTCCATGTACAAGTTGAATTGGAACACAAAGCATTATGGGCATTGAAAGCTCCAAATCTGGACTAGACTAAGACTTCAAAAGAGAGAGTAGAGCAGCTAAATGAGTTGGAAGAATTTAGGTGCAAGCCTTACGAAAGTGCAGCCCTTTACAAGGAAAATATGAAGAAATGGCATGATTCTAAAATCCTTAAGAGGGAGTTCAGAGTGGGAGACTGGGTGTTATTATATAACTCTCGACTTAGACTGTTTGCAGGAAAGCTCAAGCCCAAATGGTCAAGGCCATTTAGAGTGACACGAGTGTTCACAAATAGGGCCATCAAAGTTGAAGGCCAAGAAGGACCTGCATTCAAGGTGAATGGACAACGCTTGGAGTTATACTTTGGCGAGTGCCAAGATATTTATCTGATTACGGTAGTGTACCTGAAAGATGCGTGAGAGAATTTCCACATCATGCCACGACGTTGAAAAAGTCTCTTCTTGAGAGGCAACCCAAGCGTTAGTGTTTTAAATAATGTGTGTTGATTTTACAGGTGCAGGATATTGTGCGAGAAGAAGATCCTATTGGCGAGTCGCCGAAACCGTTCGGCGAGCATGACATAGTCCGCCTTATGGACTTCAAAAATGGGGTTGAGATACTGGAACATTCGGTGGGAGACCGTCATCACTCTGTGAATCGCCGATGTGCTTGGGCGACCCAATTTTTCCCGCCCTTCTACTTCAGCGCTGCCATTATAATCTAATAATTGTTCGGCGGTGTTACATGTCCATTATGTGAATCGCCGACATCTTCAGTGATCTCTTTCATCTCCGCCGATCACCCCTTCCTGAGAGTGTCGCCCAGTGGAACTAAGGGTGATATTCCGATCATTGGGCGCACAATCGAAGCATTCGGCGAATGGTTCAGTTTCTCGCCAACTGGGCACTTATTGAAGATTCTTTGAACCCCAGTTTTGTATGCTTACATAGTAGAAATTTATCTTGATTTGTTAGTTTTTGTCTTTATTCTTGTTTTATTTGCGGGAGTGTCTTCTCTCTACTAACATTAGGGATAATGTTGACTGCTTTTGGTAGGGGTGTGTATTTGGTTAGTGAATTCCTCTGTGTTCTTGGGCATTTTTTTTACCACCTCTTAATTGTGTTTAATTGTGGTTGTACTTTTGCAAATTTGAGTATCAATTTTGATCAATACCGATGACTTGAATATTGCTCATAATCGAACAAAAATGAATGTGCGGCTACGATGAGGAAAAATGAAGTTGCATAGGCAATATATGAACTTTTTTCATCTCGTTGTGACTAACTAATTATCAAATTGAGTCTTTTGTGATGAACATTGCACACTAGAGAAAGTGTGGAGTCTTGTTTGACATTGGTGTCAATGCCTTGTGTGATGAGCTTACCGTGAAACATGTGTGATGAAACCTAGAATTTTCCCCATTGGTTCGGTTGATTAAGTGATGCAAGCTCTTGAAATGATCTTAGGATATAATTTTAAAGAGTGAAATAATTTGACATTATATCTCTTTTGTGGCCAACCTTGTGAGATGTGTGGGCTTTGTTTGAGCACCGTTTGAGCCTTACCCTTTTCTTGGAAGAAACTTGATGAAATTGTGACATTTCTTTATCCCTTCACCTTTAATCCTCATGAGATGTGGTTTGTTTGAATAGCCAATTTAGGCCAAAAGCCTAAGTTGGGGGTGTGATGAAAAGAGAAGAAAATCAGGAAATGTGAAGAAATTTCTCTCTACCCATGGTTTTGAAAAAGATGGAACCCCTCCAAAAAAATGAATGAAAAAGTGTTTGAAATAAAGTTGTAAAAAGAAATGGGGTGTCCAAAGTTTCATGGAAAATGAAATATGGGGTGAATTTTGAACATCAATGAAATTGTTGAAGAAAAGGGAAGAAAGTGTTGTTCATACCATATTTTATGTAGATAGCACCCACTGGTCCTAAATGACCATACCTTTACACTCAATCCCGTTACAAGCCTGAAAAGACCTTTTTGATCTTGAGTCAGTTGAAACTAGTTCTGCATGGGGATATTTGGGATAGCCAATTCAACATTAATTGTCCGGGTAAAGAGGATATAGGATTATATTTCTTTGAAAGTGAGAGATTAAGGTCATCCTCTTTCAAAACTCTGTTGTGGCAGTTTCTGGTAAACCGATCATAATTTTTTTTATTACAAACTCTAAAAGAGGCAAACTTTCTGGCATTGGAAAGAAGAGTCATAGAAATTTAATGTGATATGTCATAGGTCACCTAGTTCATCATATGCTGAGAGATATTATTGCTTGAAATTAACCTAAGTATAATCTTATATCAAAACAGAATCGGTAAGGAAGCTTTAAACTCTAATATGTGCTACGGGATTCTTGTGGCCTTAATTCATCTCCAAATCTATTCGCACATTAAATAATTGACCTTAATACCTAAGGACAATTTAAGAATCACCTTATACGATCTTATACGCAAATGAAGAACAATTCCTTTCTTATCATAAATTTTTGGGCTGTTACACCATCCACACAACCCCTCTTCTTGTGCCCATGAGTGTCTTAATCTATAGAACCATATGATGAAGAACGCATATGTAATGATGACTTTCGATTATCAAGACAATCAATGAACACAAAACAATTTTGAATTGTGATGGAACTCGACTATCTGCAGTCAGTGGAATCAAGACGTACATTAACCCAATTTATACTAGAAAGCTAAAAAAAATACAGGTTTCACAGTTGAATTAATAATAAAGATAAAGTCGAATAACAATGTGAAATCAAATCAATTTCCCAAGATTTGGTGTTACATTGTGATGAGCAAAACTAAGAAAAACATAGTACAAATAACCCAACTAGTATAGAGATCAAAAATGCAAATGCAAGAAGATAAAAATACAAAGCTTTATGTCAATTTTCTTGAGAGAAAAACAAAATTAGAACAAAAATTATTCAATTTAGCCAAACAAATATGCCCTAAATGTATTTGCACTATCATACATAGCCAATAAGCAATTGACAAACTAGCTAGATTGTAGGTAGCTGCAGTAAGAGCTTCTGTTAAAGAGCTAATTAATCAAAGTCATTTTAAAAAGTAGTTGTCGAGACAACAATATCTACCATTCCTACATTTTCTCAATCTTTCATGTCTATCTCTATATCAATCACTTTGTTGCTACTCCCTTCAGTACATCCATCAATGTGTTTTCTCATGAGGTAAAATATTCTCCACAGGAAGTTCTTGTTATTCAATTTTGCAAGAACATCCACAAGGGTAAAGACAACTCTACAAGTATAAGAAACTAATATAGAAATTATAGACATACTTTGACAATCATTGCAGAGGGTTGTAGATGCAAGTATAAGCATCTTAACATCATTTATAAGCGTTCTCATCACCAAATCTTTGATACACATGAACTCCACCATAGCAGTATATTTCTCAGACCTACATATAATAGGAAATGTAAACAAATTTCTAGTAAAAACTGTCCTTGGAAAGGGTACACTTTTACTTTTCAACACATGAAAAGGGCTTAGTGTTGCAAAGTAGAAGCGTGCCCTTGCCGTGGAATATTTTTACTAGAAATTAATTTGCATTCCCTTTATATCCAGATCAAAGAAGTATCATGTTTTGGTGGAGTTCATGCGTACCAAAGATTTGGTGAGGAGAACACTTATAAATGATGTTGAGCTACTTATACTTGCATTTACAACCCTTTGCAGTGAATCTCAAAGTACGTTTATAATCTCTATATTATTTTTTTATACTTGTAGATCTGTCTTTCACCTTGTGGATGTTCTTCCAGAATGGAACAACAAGCAGTTCTTGTGGGATTATTTTACCTCATAAGACAGGACATAAAATTATTGCTCGATGTGTTGAAGGGGGCAACATCAAAATGATTGATATGGTTATAGACATGATAGCTTGAGAAAATGCAGGAAGGATAGGCATTATTGTCTCAACAACTATTTTATGAAATGACTATGATTAATTAGATCTTTAACATAAACTTTAATTCTGCTACCTACAATTCAGATTGTGAATTGTTTGTTGGATATGTATGGTAGTGCAACTAAATTTATAGCATATTTGTTTGGATGAATTGAGTAATTTTGGTTTATTTTTATCTCAAGTATATAGACATAATGCTTTCTATCTTTAGGTTTTTGCATTTCCATTATTCATCTCTATACTAGTTGAGTTATTTGTACCATGTCGTTTTAGTTTTGCTCATTACAATATAACACCATTTCTTACGAGATCTTTTTGTTTCCACATTGTTATTCAACTTTATCTTTATTAATAATTCAACTGTAAAACTTGTATGTTTTATCTTCCTAGTATAAATTGGGTTTATATACCTATTGATTCAACTGAATTGGAATAATCGAGTGCCATTACAATAAAAATTCTTTTGTGTTTATTGATTTTTTTGAGAATTGAAAGTGTTTATTATATAAGATTCTTCATCGTATGGTTCTCTTGATTAAGAAATTCATAGGCACAAGAAGAGGGGTTGTGTCACGCCTCGAGCCTACACTCTATGAGGGACTGGCACTTGAGAACCGTTGCTGGCCCCAAGCAAACCGTTTACCTGGCTTATTACTCAGCGGAAGACTTACTCAACAAAGATAAATTCATGAAATAAACTAGAATGTTATAAAATAAAACATTCAACTAGCCAATAAGGCAACTCAAGTCTTATAATCACAACAACTAAAATGAACAAGACGAATGAACTAATAACTATCTATTTATGAAGCCTCTAATACTATTGTAACACCTCGACTTTTCAAAATGTCTAAATTAACTCGTATCTTCGTGGAAAGACAGGCAGGGTGAATAATAAACTAAAAATGATGTGGTATGTCATATTTTAAGTGTTCAAGGGTTGTATCTCAGGTTTTGAAGTTAAGTAAGTGGCAAAATAAAATTTGGCGAAAGTAATCGTAAGTTCCTTTTTAAAGATTTCTTTAAAATTTGGGTAAAATGTCTTGGATATTTTCTCCCAATATATAAAGAGTTAGAATGCCTATCACCTATTAAATTGAAGGCCTACTAGTCTAGTTCGCAACGCACAAAACCCCGTATCAAACCGACATCAGAGTAACAAGCTATGAGGGTTTTACTAGGGACTGTCGGGGTAGAATCTGGGTCGGGTAAAAAATATGGTATGTCGTCTTGTTCAACCTTTTAAGCCATGAAAACATTTCGTTTCAATTCCAAACCAGAGAGAAAGCTTAAGAGAGGGTTCCTATGGAATTCTATCATGATGAAGGTTAGTTTTTAACAATTTTTACCATTAAACATTGCCCCCGTTCCTAGAAACGTAATCCCTACACGTGGCAATCATTTTTTCCTTCTACTAGCTGCGTTTGGAGCTGGTTGTTGAAAATATAAATTTGTCGTTATTGGTGTTTCTTCAAGGTTTACACTTGGTTAACTAAGTTAATCATCTCGGGACCTTTTTATGGTTGTTTTTATGAATTTCTATGGACGTTTCGACAAGTTGGGGCAATATGGCAAATCTGTCGATTTAAGATTAATTATGAACTGTTTATAGGTGCTAACCGGCTGTGTATATATATTTATTGTTAAGCTTATGACATAAGGAACAACTTTCGTGAAGGAACTACGGTCTTTCGAGCGTTCATTGGAAAGGTATGCTAAGGCTATTCCCTACTTGCGGCATGTTTCCCTAAAGCTTAGGAGCAATGTAATTGGGTTGTTATCCTTGTTACACTTGTAGCCATTATTGTTGATTGTTGGCTGCTCGAGTTGATATAATCCTCCCTTGTCGGGATTCTTATTCAGTTAGTAGCGTCCCTATGTTGGACACGACTTAGAGGCTATTTGTATATGTTGGTTATAACTAAATTGCTCGCTTTTATCGATTGGATTATTATTGTTGACCTTGGGGCTATTGTGGTTAGTTGCAGGAATGTGATCTATGCCTACAAGGGCTATGTTCTGCCTATAGGGCTATATGGATGCCTAAAAGGGCTATGAGTTGCCTACAGGGGTATACTGACGCCTAACAAGGCTATGTGCTTCCTACAGGGCCATGTTGTTGCCTAAGAGGGCTATGAGTTGTCTATAAGCTATGTTGATGCCTAAGAGAGCTATTTGCTGCCTATGGGGCTGTATAAATGCCTAAGAGGGCTATGTGACCGCCTACGGAGCTAGCGGACTACCGATAGGGGTATATAGGCTGAGTGGCACCTTCCGGGCTTATGGGGCCTGATTAGGTGGTCTTGTGTGCTTTTTGCACCTATCGAGCTTATGGGGGCTTGATTAAGTTGTTGTTTCATTATTTTTGATAAGTTTAGATTTAGGAGCAGGTCAGTACACTTATCTTATGCTTGATTTATTTATCAGATTATTCCAGTAAATAATCTATTTCCTTTCATACTCTGTACATTATTTTGTACTGACGCTCCATTTCATGGGGGGAACTGCATTCATGCATGCAGGTCCTGACAGACGACCGAGTAGACCTCCTCAGTAGCAGGATTGACTTTAACCAGGTTGGCTAGCCAGTTTCCTCTGGAACTGCCAGAGTTGGGAGGTTTGTTACCTTTTGTTCTATATATCTTTATGGGTAGGCTGAGACCCTGTCCCGATAATCTTTACTACTCTTAGAGGCTTGGAGACTAGTGTGTGGGGTGCATAGCTACGTTATGGCCATACTGGCCTATGTTGTTTGTTTTGCTGAAGCTTGTGAGTTGTTTGATGTATTGTATTGATATGTACCTGCTTTTAGTTTTGGTATAGATATCATGGTGGCCTGACGGCCTAATCAGGACTTCTGTGCTAGTTGGCTATTTATTTATATGATCTCCAGGGAGTAACTGTTTCTTTTATAGATCAGTTGAAAAGGGCCTTGCCGGCCGAGGGCTTAGTTTTAAGGCGAGATATACTTGTTTGTTTTCTTGATTGCGTGTGGTTGCCATGCGTTATTAGCAAATGGTTCAGCAGGGTTGGCTCGTGCCTGAGGTTTGGCATTAGGAGCCAGTTGAACCCCTCAAGTTTGCGGCATGACAAACTTGGTATCAGAACAACGTCGTTTCCTAGGGAGTCTGCAAGCCAAGTCTAGTATAGTGTTGTTTATAAATATGTTGTGCACCACATCCGATAAGCAAGAAGCTACCAGGCATGCGGTGTCTTAAGGGTTGAGGTTTCTGGCTTATAATTGCTACTTGTATGCAGAAAGAGATGACTGACACTACACAAACCACAATTAGCCAAGGGCTAGATACAACTGCAAGGGAGGGTACCAGCAAGGTACCACAGGTGGAGGTAGCCCATTGTGAGACCCAGAGGGGACATCTTCTCAGCCCCCTATAGCTTCTCCACCTCTTCAAGAGCCTCCGAGGGCAACAGGACTTCCGGCTCCACCAGCAATACCACCTCTAGTTCCTCTTATTCCATCTTATCAGAATTTCAAGAGTGCAGTATGTATGTTAGCATAGTTAGTAGTTGCACAGTGCCAACCAGTTGCACCAGATGTTGCCGGACCTTCTGAAGGGCCCGAAAGTTGGAGAGTTCATGAATTTCTTGCCTTGAATCCTCCACAGTTTATAGGGACAGATTGCAGAGTAGACCCTCAGCACTTTAATGATCAGCTTCATAGGATCTTTAGAGTCATACATGCCTCAACGACTGAGTCAGTTGAGTTAGCAACATTTCGATTGCGCGATGTTGCAGTGTTGTGGTACGAGAGCTGGGAGAGATCTAGGGGAAAAGATGCATCCCTACCCACTTGGGATAGCTTTACAGAAGTTTTCATAGATCACTATTTTCCTCGAGGGATTAGGGATGGCCGGGTAGACCAATTTCTGAACCTCCAACAGGTCAGCATGAGTGTCCGAGAGTACGGCCTGAGATTTGATTCATTGGCTAGATATGCACCAGTATTTGTTAATATGATGCATGATAGGGTGCGTAGATTTGTGTGAGGGCTTGACTCGGACTATATCGATGCTTGTTCTACCGCTGTACTAAATGATAATATGGATATCTTGCGAATTCAGGCATTTGCACAAAGCATAGAGGATCGCCGACATTTACAGTATATGAGTGAGAGAGTCAAGAGAGAGACAGAAGAGGGCTAGGCCCGCTAGTTCGCAGGGAGATTTTCACGGTGGTCCCAGACCCCGATATTCTATTAGGCCACCTAGAGTCAAGAGAGAGACAGAAGAGGGCTAGGCCCGCTAGTTCGCAGGGAGATTTTCACGGTGGTCCCAGACCCCGATATTCTATTAGGCCACCTAAACCTCCACCACAGCAGTTCCAGGGTAGTAGATTTGATCGTAAGGAACAGTCAGTCCCAGGTGAGGGTTCACGAGCATCAGGCTCGCAGTAGCAGAGGGGTTCCGGTCAGGCTAGGATAGCCCCACCGTGTTGCACTACTTGCGATAGGATGCATTTTGGGAGGTACCGACAGGGTTCCACAGGTTGTTATTCTTGTGGACAGAAGGGGCATGGGTGGAGAAACTACCCTACCATAGGTCAGGGTGGTATAAGTCAGTCGACCATGTCAGCAGTAGGTTCCTCCTCATCAGCACAGTCTACAGGGCGTGGACCTCAGACTTCAGCACATAGAGGTAGAGGCAGAGGCAGAGAGGGAGCATCTAGTTCTGGTAGTGGACAAAACCATAAATATTCATGAATTTGCTGACAGGAATCAGAGGCATCCCCAGATGTTGTGACAGGTACATTCATTGTTTGCTCTCATTGTGTTTATGCTTTGATAGTTCCTAGATCTACTCTGTCTTATGTTACTCCATTTATTGCGGGGAAGTTATGTATAGTAGCAGAGTCATTAGATCGACCATTTATTGTATCTACACCAGTTGGTGAGTCTATCGAGGGTGCACGGTAGAAATTATCGACCGTCAGACCTTTGTAGATCTCGTAGAGTTAGAGATGGTCGATTTTGACGTCATTATGGGTATGGACTGGTTAGCATCTTGTTATGCTAATGTTGAGTGCCGGACAAAGATTGTTAGATTCCACTTTCCAGGAGAGGCAGTTCGAGAATGGAAAGGCGATACACAATTCCGAAAGGTAGCCTTATTTCCTATCTTAAGGCGAGGAGGATGATTACCAAGGGTTGTATTTATCATCTTGTTCACGTTCATGATATAGATGCAGAACCACCGACTCTTCATTCTATTCCGGTAGTTAATGAGTTTCTAGATGTATTTCCAGACGAGCTCCCTGGTATCTCTCCAGAACGGGAAATTGATTTTGCTATCGATATGCTACCAAGTACACAACTCATATCTATCCCTCCTTATAGAATGGCTCCTGCTGAGCTGAAGAAGTTGAAGGATCAGATGAAAGACTTGCTAGATAAAGGCTTTATTAGGCCTAGTGCTTTACCATAGGGTGTACCAGTGCTGTTCTCAAGGAAGAAAGATGGCTCACTAAGAATGTGTATCGATTATTGACAGCTGAATAGGGCAACTATAAATAATAAGTATCCCCTTCCGAGGATAGATTACTTGTTTGATTTGTTACAAGGTGCTAAGTGTTTCTCAAAGATTGATTCAAGATTAGGGTACCACCAGATACGAGTTCGGGAGAAATACGTTCCAAAGATGGCTTTTAGAACTAGATATGAAGACTTTGAGTTCTTGATAATGTCTTTTGGATTAACGAATGCCCCAGCAGTGTTCATGGACCTGATGAATAGTATATTCAGGCCGTATCTAGACTTGTTTGTGATTGTATTTATTGATGATATTTTAGTGTATTCACGTTCAAAAGATAGCATGCAAATCATCTGCGAGCAGTCCTTCAGGTTCTTCGAGATAGAGAACTTTATGCAAAGTTTTCTCAGTGTGAGTTCTGGTTAGACTCTGTAGCTTTCTCAGGCCATATTGTAGCAGATGCAGGCATTGCGGTTGATACACAAAAGATTGAGGCCGTAAAGACTTGGCCCAGACCCATGACTTCGACTGAGGTTTGTAGTTTCTTAGGGTTAGCTGGGTACTACAAAAGGTTTGTAGAGGGAGTTTCTTCAATTCCAGCCCCATTAAGAACCTAACTCAAAAAGCAGCTAAGTTTCAGTAGACTGAGGCTTGCGAGTATAGTTTCTAGGAGCTGAAGGACAGGTTGACATCAGGACCAGTTCTTGCTTTGCCAGACGGTTCAGAAGGCTATGCGATGTATTGCGATGCTTCTGGTGTTGGGTTGGGCTGTGTTCTAATGCAACATGGTAAGGTTATTGCATATGCTTCAAGGCAGTTGAGAAAGCATGAGAAGAACTATCCGACCCACGATTCAGAGTTGGCTGCAGTTGTGCATGCTCTAAAGATCTGGAGACACTATTTGTATGGCGTTCAAGTTGACATCTTCACAGATCATAAAAGCCTTCAATATATCTTTAGACAGAAGGAGTTAAATCTGCAACAACATCGATGGCTTGAGTTACTGAAAGACTACGACATGGACATTTTATATCATCCAAGAAAGGCGAATGTGGTAGCTGATGCCCCCAGTCGAAGATCCATGGGTAGTTTATCATATTTAGGTGTTGAGAAGCGTGAGCTAGCGCTAGAGCTTCATCAATTAGCTAGCTTGGGAGTTAGATTGTTAGAGGCAGAAAATAGTGGGGTAACAATTCAGGACACAGCCGTATCATCTTTAGTTGTTGAAGTAAAATCACGGCAACAAGAGGATCCTAACTTTGAGCAGCTCAGAGCCATGGCTTAGAATCAACAAACTTTAGCATTTGATATAGTAGAAGATGGAGTCCTTAGATATAGTGGCCGATTGTGTATTCCGAATGTTGCAAGGCTTCCGCATCGGATTATGGAAGAGGCACATCATTCCCGTTATTATATTCACCCTGGTTCGACGAAGATGTACCATGATATTAAAGAGATCTATTGTGTATTCATACGTTGTTATTCGCTCATTATTCCCACAACCCTAGTTGTGGATTTAGTTACCCATAGTAGCAAGAACACAATTCATATATTTAGATGAAGAAATCATGAACTTACGTAATCAGAAGATTAAACCCAGAATCTCAACTTGAATTTCAAAGCCAAAATCTTCAAACCGAACTTAGGAAATCAAGAATTGCTAAAATTGCAACTTAATCTGCAAAGCCAAAAACTAGAATTAAAATAATAAAGTCCAATCCCCAAAAACGAGGCTTACATACCCTATATATAGAAAAACAAGTACCAACTAAAAAGTAAAACAATTAAGGAAATAAAATTTCAGACGAGGTTTCGATCTACGACACTGACCTACGGTCCGTAGGTCCCTTCAATGACTCAGGACTTAGGCATTTTTCCAACTTCTAAAATCTCCACTCCTCAACTTCAATCGACGAACCAGCAGTACGGACCGTGGATCGATCCACGGTCCATGAGTCTTCCTCCATAGCTCCATACCTAGACTTTCAAAATTAGGTACAAAAACCACCCGTTTTGTATCATTTGACGGACTTGCGGGACGCCCCGTAGGTCCATCTATGGTCCGTCAAATGCAACCGTGGTTCCACACTTAGTTATGATAGTGACTGCCCATCTACGCCTCATCCCTATGGACGGTGACTGGACCTACGGTCCGTAGGTCACGCCCGTAGGTGTCCTTTTCTGCACAATCTTCAGTTGTGTCTCTCAACTTCCGCATCTGAACTTATTTCCTGCAAACATGATAAAAAATATATAAAAACGAATACAAAATGTCCCTAAACACACACAATTCTTAAGTGAAATGTATTAAAAATACCATAAACTCACGGTATATCACCTCCAGATGCTTGAAGCTCTGAATGCTGTCCCGAAGTGTCATCATCTTCAAAGAGGGGAAAATCGTACTTGAAATGCGGTGACAAGCTATTCCCACGAAGTGATTAAATCTAGTGGAAATTCAGCTAGCCACTTACACGCCTTCACCATTAGTGAAAATGGGAACAACCTCAACTGGACCGACTCTTGTGATATATTCTTGAAGAAGAATGTCCCACAAACATCAACAAAATTTCTAATATGCTCATGGGGATCCACATTAGCCAAACCACCAAACAACCCTTTTAATTGCATGAGTTGTAGCATAGTGCTAGTAATGTGGAACACAACGTTCCCTTCAATCGGAGACAAGCGAATGGCACCAATTCCACCCATAAGATGAGCGTCATTAGCATTCGGCTCATTGACATTGTTGAGGTTGCTGATGTCATCTTGGTAGCGCACTTGGCTAGCATTGCTTCCGTTCACACTCATACTCTCTGTTCAAAACAACAACACACAAACCAAAACTAAAAATAAGTAGATTCGACTATCACTAAAAAGAACAAAATTCAACTTAACGAACACCACTCCCCGGCAACTGCGCCATTTTAAATTAATAATTTTATCAAATACACTTCATCCGATTCTAAGTGTCAACGATCATTGGTCAGTATATAAACCAACTAAATGAGTTGGGGTCGAATCCCACACGGAGTGGTATGTGTTTAAGATTCAATAGGAAAGTACGAATATGCTCAAGTCAATCACAGGGATAGACATTTATGAATGAAATCATAATTCAAATCAGGTGTGACAAGAATGCCAAATAACAGGGTGGGGGGGGGTTGGTTTGGAATTATGAACTACAACAGCAACAAATAATATAGTATAACAATAATGAGAAAGGTTCTTGAGATGTGATTCGATTATAGGTTAAAGTAGACAAATGGGTAATTGTAACTGTTAGAAAATAGCTAGCTATTAGTGATTAAGCTAGATTATAGAGGAGGTAAACTTTATGTGGAATAATTTACCCCGAATCAAGTCGGTTTCTCTCGAACACCAACAAGCAACAAAATAAGACCAACCTACGCCTTAGTCCATTCACTCTCTTGAGGTGAATGTGTGGATAAAGGTTTATGATTCACTCTCTCGAGCTGAACCCATGACAACCCAATATCCACAGACCACCAATCAATAATCTTGGTTTTAAAACCTCTCTCTCGAGCAAGCCAAAAACTCGAAGGTAGAACTGCATTTGAAGCTATAATTCTTTAATTTAAACCACAATTAATGATTGAAATCACTTCTAAACAACATTTAAACTAACAATTAGCAATACCCATCAACTAAATCAATCCATAATCACATAATCTCACCCCAAGAATTGGGGTTTTAGATAGACATCATA
>NW_006238928.1:4663950-4690817 GCF_000226075.1 Solanum tuberosum
GATTCACTCTCTCGAGCTGAACCCATGACAACCCAATATCCACAGACCACCAATCAATAATCTTGGTTTTAAAACCTCTCTCTCGAGCAAGCCAAAAACTCGAAGGTAGAACTGCATTTGAAGCTATAATTCTTTAATTTAAACCACAATTAATGATTGAAATCACTTCTAAACAACATTTAAACTAACAATTAGCAATACCCATAAGCTAAATCATCACATAATTACATAATCACACCGCAAGAATTGGGTTTTAGCTAGACATCATAAAAAGATAAAAATCATTACCAAATTGTGTTTCCATCAACTGGGTAAGATTAATTTCATCTTTACAAAGGTCCAAATTGAAGAATCTCAAAGACCCACTTCCAATTTCTCAAAAGTGAAAAACATCAATTCTTTAAAGCTAAGGAAAACTTGTCTCAATACTCAGAGTTCAAACTCAAAAATTACTCTAATGAATGTTGAGAATAAAAATTTGATTGAAAAAAGATTAAAATATTAAAAGATTCTAAACTAAATGTTCAAAAATGTATTTATAGTTGCAAAAAATGTGCTGCGAAGAGTCACTCGGCGAAGTAAGTCGGGCTCACCGAACCACTCCAAAAGTGAAAAACATCAATTCTTTAAAGCTAAGGAAAACTTGTCTCAATACTCAGAGTTCAAACTCAAAAATTACTCTAATGAATGTTGAGAATAAAAATTTGATTGAAAAAAGATTAAAATATTAAAAGATTCTAAACTAAATGTTCAAAAATGTATTTATAGTCACAAAAAATATGTTGCAAAAGGCCATTCGGCACAGCAAGTCAGGCTCGCCGATCAGCTTGGCGATCCGCCCTTTGGTTAGTTTCATTGCTTTTTTTCTTTAGCCTTCAACATCCTCAAGTTCTGTAACTTTGGCTGATCCAACACTGCATCGCGAAACCACTCGGCGACATGCCGATTGCTCCTTTCTCTAGCCAACTTAATTTTCTCCTTCAAGGCTTGGCCCACTGGAACTTTAGGTGAGACGGTGGCCATTCGGAGACTCGCCAAAGGGACTTGGCGATCATCAGGCCTTCATTTCTTATCATCCCCAAATGAGTCCAAATCTCAGACTTATCATCCCACGAGCCCAAAATGAGTTTGCCGATGCTTTGGCAACATTGTGCTCGATGATTCATCATCCAGAAAAAATTACATTGACCATATCGATGTAGAGATACATTATCAACATGCATACTTTTTTCATGTAGATGAGGAACAAGATGGAAAACCACGGTACTATGACATCAGAAGGTTGATAGAAGCACACATATATCATGAAAATTCCACAAGCAAGTAAAAATGAACTTTGAGGAGGATGGACTATTATTTCTTCCTTAACGGAGAAATCCTATAAATGAGAACCTCATATTTATGATTGTTGAGGTTTGTCGATGCCGCAGAAGCGACAAGGCTTTTGGAAGAAATATATGCAGGAACCTGTGGACCTCAAATGAACGAGTTCACTTTGGCAAAGAAGATTTTAAGAGCTGGATATTTTTTTATCACCATGGAGAGAGATAGCATCTGGTATGTGCAAAAGGGTCATCACAAATACATGGAGATTTTATAAAGGTTCCACTAAACGAGCTCAATGTGATAGGTTCCCCTTGGCCATTTGCCGCTGGGGGCATGGATGTAATTGGACCCATAGAGCCTCTCGCATCAAATGTACATCGTTTCATCTTACTAGCAATCAATTATTTTAGGAAGTGGGTTGAATCTTCGACATACGAGGAAGTGACTAAGAAGGTAGTAGTAGACTTTATGTGCAAGAACATAGTTTGTTGGTTTGGAATTCCAGAATCAATCATAACATATAATGTAACCAATCTTAACAACGATCTTATGATAGAAACTTGAGAATGGTTCAAGATTGTTCATCGGAATTGCATAGTTTACCAGCCACATATGAATGGAGAAGTTGAGGCTACAAATGAGAATATTAACAATATTTTAAGGAATATATTAGACAGTCACATGCAATGGCATGAGAAGCTACCATATGCTTTACTCGGTTATCATACCACAATTAGAACATCTACTAGGGTAACTCCTTATATGTTGGTTTATGGTTCGGAAGTAGTAATACTTGCCGAGGTGGAAATACAATCTTTAAGGATTATCCAAGATGTCGGTATGGATGATGCAGAATGGATATGTAGAAGGCATGAACAATTAATGCTCATCGATGAAAAGAGGATGGACGTGGTTTATCATGGTCAAATCTATCTGAATAGAATGACAAAAGCATTCAATGAGAAAGTCAAAGAACGACAGTTCACACCGGGGCAGTTAGTATTGAACAAGATCTTTCCTTACCAAGGAGAAGCCAAAGGGAAATTCGCACCAAATTAGCAAGGAAATTACATGTTTCATAGAGTGCTCTCTAGAGGAGCAGTAATCTTAGAAAAAATAGACGGCAGATTGAGCATAAAGCTAAACAATTCGGACGACATCAAGAAATACTACATCTCAAGAGTTTCTTGTACTTTTGCATTTTTTGATGTAACAGAACTACATCTAGACCTGACTTCCCACAGTGGGGTACGTAGGCAACCCACATCGAATCCAATATCCTTTAGAAAACCCAAAATCCTCATTTACATATATTTAGAACTACGCTCGACGTGAATTCCCTCGGTGGGACATGCAGGAAATCCTTGTCGGATTCAGTCCTGTGTATTATTTTTCAATTTGTTATTGTAATTGAACTACGTCCTAACCTGATTCCGCTTGGATACGTAAGCAACCTGAGTCAGGCCTTGTCATTGCATTACATGTTCTTACTTTTGCCCTCAAATTTTCCACTTTTTCTATTATAATTGAACTATATCCTAACCTGTTCCGGTTGGATACGTAGGCAACTTGAGTCAGGCTCAGTCATTGCATTCCATGTTCTTACATTTCCCTCTATTTTTTTGTATTCAAACTACGTTACGACCCGATTCAACTTGATCATTGCATTACATACTTTTAATTCTACCACCTGTATTCAAACTATGTTACGATTTGATTCCTATTGAGATCGATCAATGCACTGCATAATTTCCATTTTTTTTAACCCTTAGGAAACACTTCCTCATAGTTCGGGTAACCTCAAAATATGAAGAATCTCGATTGTTATAGTATCTGCAAAAGAGCTAAAGAAGCTTCTTCAGAAGGCTAAACGGTTCAACAAGACTATGTTGGATATAGTCAACAAAATGGAAAGCTCGATGGACTTCGGAACATGTAATAATCTAAAAACGCTGCAGAATTACGATATATATAAATATATATAAATATATACCTAATATATACGTAATATACTTATTTACTAAAAATTATATTTCTTTTGAAAAAGATTTTATATTCTTCCACCTACTAAGTCTCTATTTTAAGGAACTACGTACGGGCTAAGAAGCTATCGAAGGATTCTAGTGATAAGGCCTCAGTCCGCGAGTCGATACAAATAAAGACCCCATCCCAAACTAAAATTTTTCTTTGAGTGCAGGAACACAAGAACCAAGAAAGACAGCATCAAGTCTCAGGGCATTACAAAATACGTTATTCGACTTCTCCCAATCATGAGACAAACTACTCTTTCCCTACTTTATTTCCTGGAAGTACTTCAACCTGCACCTTATGTCTAAGAATATTTCATTTAAATCACTGCACGTACGCGGATGATCCAAATCAAATACTGAAGAAAAGAGGGCTCTCGTAGGAAAACATGATAGTTAGCTTTTTGTCAAAATAACTCCACCAATTGGAGCTTGTAATCTAACCTCGTCAACAACTCCGCCAATTGGAGAAAACCGTCTAATAACATCAAACTCTACAAGTGTGGGGTTGTACGTAGCAAATGTCACGCAAGCTCCACCGATCAGAGACTGTACATAGCAAACATCAGCTAAACACCACAAATTGGAAATTGTAAGTAAAAAAATATCGTAATCCGGAGGTTGTACATAGCAAACATCGAGCAAACTCTACTAATCGAAGCCAACATATAAGCAAACAAAGCTACACTCTGCCAATCAGAGAGTACATCATGGGGACGTTAGTGAAGCTCCACCAACGGGGGTATGCACACATAGCGGCGTTGTCATACGCCAACAATTAAATGTTACATTACAAGTTTTACAAAGCGAGAATAAGACTTTTACATCACAACCACCCCGCTTGATGGAGGCCTTACATTACAAGTTTTGTCTCGCTAGAGGAAGACTTTTACATTACAACAACCCTGCGAGTCGGAGGTCTACATTACAAGCTTTACACATCCAGATGCAGGCTTTTACAATACAACAACCCCGCCAGTCCTAGGTCTACATTACAAGCTTTGCATAGCAAGATGCAAGCTTTTACATTACAATAACCCCACCAGTCGGAGGTCTACATTACAACCTTTACACAACCAGATGTAGGCTTACACATTACAACAGCCCCGCCAATCGGAGGCTTTACATTACAAGTTTTTGCCTCGCCAGTCAAAGGCTTTACATTACAGTAGCCTCACCAGTCGAGGGCCTATACATTACAAGTTACTTTACCTACAATACATTCACAACACAAAAAAAGACATCAAAAATTGCTTGAACATCTACACTATACTCTTTACATTACTATTTAAATTTTGAACTTTTGAATCGCAACATGTACATTTCACCGTTTTACATGTTTTGTAGGACAACACGTTACAATGATGAACTCCCTCTAAGCAGTAAACTAGGGAAAGTTAGTGCAATGTAAAGCATCACTAGCTATGTCAATGAATCACTTCCTAAACTAAACTCAACTCGATTTTCAGAATTTTGGATTCGAGTTTCACTTATAAACCCTGCATGTCTCAGTTCATTATAACTCGACACTAGACAATTTTTTTTGAAAGTTCATAACTATGATAGGTCTTCAGTAGAAATTTCTATGGGGAATGCTAATCTCTTCATACCTCGCCACCAAAAGCATTGATTATTACCGTATTTTGATATTGTGCAAATTTTAATAATAATTTACTATGTTCCTACACTCTCAAACTACATATGGCCTCATTCCTTATGAAACCTGAGATATATAGGCAACTCAGAAGCCAGGGTTTTTCCATGATTCCATAAACATTTCATTTCAAGTTTTTTCTCAAAATCTATTTTAGTTTGTGACCCAAAATTGGATCATGTCAATATTTCTTTGTCTACGTCTTCTTTATTCTCTTTGATGGACAAAGAAAGGGGAAAGCTGTTGACACCCAAATTTGGCTCTCCATATTTAATCAATTAAGCTTCCATAGATAATAATAATAATAATAATAATAACATTAATAATAATAATAATAACAACAATAATAATAATTATTATTATTCTTAATATAATAAGAATAATAATAATATTAATAATAATGATAATAATAATATTAACAACAATAACAACAACATATAAATTTTATTTTTATTTTCATCCCATTTGACAAATTTATTTCAATTTTTTTTTCTTATAAAAATTATATATATTATATAAATATTACTACTTACTTTCTAATTTTTAAATTTAAGTCAAATAAATATCGGTTAACTAGATTTTTCTAACTCAATACAATTTCTATTGTTGCAAGTAAACATTTTTCATACATTATTCAAAATAATGTAGTTTACTTAATAAATGATTTACTAATTTATACCAATTTTATTTTCTAGGATGACTTATTTTGTCAAATAAGTTAATCTTGCAAAATAATTTTTCTAATTTAATAAATTTTGGCTATTTAATAAAAAAGAGGTTATAATTTCAATGAGTAAATTTGTGTAAAGGACTTGGAGATCCAAGTCCATTTCAAACAACCAATGGGCTTATGGCACATAGGAAGCACATGGATTGTGCTTCTTCAACATTAATCTCGACCATCCAATTCAATCAAACATCTCTAAATAATCAAATCTTCTATTATTATTTATATATATAATTATTTTTTTAAACTATGATTTTTTGTTAACCATCCATCAAATGATCAGACGTCCAAAAATAAACAAGACTTTTCCTCTATTCAAAGATCCCCCATCCCCCAATCTCCCAAAAAAATAAAAACGTTTTCCTCCTTCCCCATATCATCTTATATTTTCCAAGAATTTCTCCTTCCCCATGCCCCTTTGCTCTCATCTCCCATCAGTCTTCTCTTCCCAATTTGGCTATGGACTGCCGAAAAATGTAGATTTTTGGTGGTCTCCAACTTTATCCTTCCATCAATCACTTCTCTCCTTTCAAATCAACCTAAAAAGTAGATTCTTAGGAAATTTTTCTTCCACTTTGTTAAAAATTAGTGCATCTTTTACTGTTTTATTTCTGCAGTTTACTTAGTCAAATAACGGTTCCTATATTTTAAGAATGATGATCAGGTTAGTTGTTTATTAGGCTAGGAGTTTTATTTGTTAGACTTACTGTAGGAGTTAGAAGTTAACGCTTATTCTATATAAACTCTAAGTGATTGTTGTAAAAGAACAAAGCTTCAGTTCAAGCAAAATAAAGTTCTTCTCTGTTCCATTTCCAGTTCAACTGCTGCACTTATTTTTTCTTTTCTCTATGTGTGCTTTTGTTTTATGGTATCAGAGCCAAGCTATTAGCTTGAACGTTCTTTCCTTGTTCTTGTCTATCAAGGTTGTTAAGTCATTTTGGAGGAGATTGAAAGTTGCAGAGAAAAAGTTTGTGCAATATGGAGTCAACAAATGGGGGAAATAGTTCAAACGCATAGTTTTGTGTCTAGAAGCTTGTAGTGACAATCTAGAAGTACTGCTGAATGTGTATGGAGGCTTACCTTCGAGGTCAATATATGTGGGATCTTATTGCTTGTGCTGAAGTAGAAATTCCAGCAAATACTCTGGAATATTTAGAACCACAGAGAAAATGGAAGATCAAATGTGGTAAAACACTCTTTGCTTTGAGAACATCAATTGGAAAAGAGCTCATCGATCATGTACATGATGTTAGTTCACCAAAAAAGGTCTGGGAAACACTTGAGAGATTAGTTACTAAAAAGAACACCGCTAGGCTTCAACTGTTGGAAAATGAATTGGCAATCCTAACACAGGGAGGCATATCTATTTCTAAATATTTCTTGCGAGTTAAAGCTATTTTTGCTGAAATTTCAGAATTAGATCCCAATGAGAAGATTTGTGAAGCAAGACTGCGACGATTTCTTATTCGAGGAGTGAAGGACTATAGTCCGTTTGTCACCTCCATCCAGGGCTGGACAAAGAATCCTTTAGTTGAAGAATTTGGAAATTTGCTTTCCAACTAAGAGGAATTGGCAAAACAAATTGCAAGAAGCCATGAACCAGATGCATCTTTCTTTAAAGGGATAGGAAAAAAAAGAAAAACACATCATTTGAAAGCTGGAACAATGAAAAAGAATCAAATGGTGAAAAAGCTACTAGTGGCAACTTTGATAGTAGGAAGTGCTATATATGCGGTAAAATTGGACACATCAAGAAATATTGTAGAGTGAAGCTCTCAAAAGCAAATATTGCAAGTGAAAATGATGAAAATGACAAACTCAAATGGGAGTAGTGCTTCACTACTTAAATTACTTAACGGAGGAACGATGATGTTGAACCCATTCAAGCTCTCTACAATAATGATAGCTGCAAACAAGAGAGGATCCTTGATACTAGTTGCTCACATCATGTAACAGGAAATGATTCTCTTCTTTCTGAGTTACGTGAAAACAATAGAGAATGAGTAGCTGTTAGAGCGGATAACTCGACATATCTAGTAGCTAATGAAGGAGTCTTGAAGATTGACGTTCCAGATACCGGGGCTGTCAAGTTGAATGAAGTCGTTCATGCTCTAGGGTTGAAGAAAAACTTTGGTTCAGTTTCTCAAATCACAGATTCTGGAAAATATATTCTGTTTGGTCCAAATGATGTGAAGATTCTGGAAAATGTGAAGAACATATTTGCTGATGTTGTTCTTACGGGAGAAAAGTAAGGTTCGTTGTTTGTCATGGTAGTAGGGGAATCTTATGTGAAGAAGACAAGTCAAACAGATAACGCAACAATTTGGCATGGCCGACTGGGCACTTGGGATACCCATTGTTGTGGCAAATCTGTTCGAAGAAACTGGTGGATGGTCTACCAGCTCTACAGAATATTCATGAAGATGTAGTTTATCAAGGTTGTCGATTTGGAAAATCACACCGTCTTCCATTTCAAAGATCAGCAAATCGTAGATCCACTATGTTTGAGGTATATCATGGTACTCGTAGATGACTTCTCAAGATATACATTGGTGAAGTTCTTGAAAGAGAAGGGTGAAGCCTTGTAAAATTTTGTTGAATTTAAAATTGTCGTGGAGAAGGATTTTGGGGTAAAAATTAAATGTTTGCGTAGTGACAATGGAGGAGAATATATGTTTGATGTATTCTTTAAATACTATGATAAGAATGGTATTTCGAGGCAAATGACATGTCCAAATACCCCCCACTAGAATGGTCTTTCCAAAAGGAAAATAGCTCATCTTGTTTCTACAAGCCTTTCCTGGTTGCACAATAAAAATCTCGAGAGAGAGCTTTGGGCTGAAGTTATGCAATGCGCGTGTCACGTGATAAATCGTTTTCCTCCATGGACAGGTAAAGAAAGATCCCCTTTTGAAATTCTATATCATGAAAAGCCAAATGTAAATTATTTCAGGTATTTGGTTCAACTTGTTATGTTCATATTCCAAAAACTAACTGAACCAAACTTGATCCGAAAGAAAAAAAGTTTCTTTGTTGGCTATGATTCATATAGGAAAGGGTGGAGGTGTATGGATCCTAAAACCAAGAAACTAGTCACTTCCAGAGATGCCATTTTTGACGAAATATCAAGATACCATTCTGCCCAGAAAACTAGCATTCAAGAAACCATTCTTGATGGTGATGAAGAGAATTTTGAACGACAAACTGAAAGGAGGTCAACAAGGGCGAAAAGACAACCAACTTACTTCAAAGATTATGAGGTACAATTGAACTACTGCTCAATTATGTCTTGCTTCTTTACAGGAGTACTGGATGAAAAAGTAAGATATGAAGAAGCCAAAGGTCATCCCGAGTGGAATGCCGCTATGCAAGAAGAAATTGATGCTTTGAACTTAAATCAGACCTGGGAGTTGGTGTCAAAGCTTGAGAATTGCGAGTTGATCACTTGCAAATGGGTTTATCGTTTGAAGAAAACTCGGATGGGGTTGTCGACAAATACAAAGCTCGGCTTGTTGCACGTGTTTTTTCTTAAACTTATGGACTGTATTATGAGGAAACATTCAATCCAATTGCAAAAATGGTAACTGTAAGAACTATATTTTCTCTTGCGGCATCTGTTAAGTGTTTTTGGACCAGCCAAAAGGATATGTCTCTCTGCAGTAACTTCAACATGTTTTCCAATTAAAGAAAGCATTGTGGGTCTTAAACAAGCACCACGTGCGTGGTATGGTCATGTTTCCCAATACCTTATTTTTTGTGTCTTTAAAGTTTCTGATGCAAATTCTAGTTTATTTATTAAATCAGAATAAAATGTGCACATGATGGTCTTGTGGATGACATGATCATTACTGGAAATAGTGAAGCTGCAATTTCTATGTTAAAAAATTATCTTTAAATTCGATTTGAAATGAACAATTTGAAGGAAGTGAATTGCTTTCTTGGTCAAGAAATTGAAAAAACAGATTAAGGATATTTTGTTTCACAAAAGACAATTGTGAGAAAACTGTTGCAGCGTTTTTGTATGGGGGAGTCGAAAGAAAAGGCAACTCCAATGGAACCACATCTCAAGCTAATGAAAGTTGAAGGAAAACCATTAAAGAATGCCAAAGAATTTCAGCAACTTGTTGGTAGTTTAATTTATTTAACTATCACAAGACTATAGATTTCATATTCTGTTGGAATTGTTTCTCAGTTCATGCAGTGTCCAAGAAGCTCACATCTAGATGCAGCAAGGCGAATTCTTCGTTATCTGAAGGGCTCACTAGATTATTATTTTATGTATAGAAGACATGAAAAATTCATGTTAAATGGATTTACTGACGCAGATTAGGCTGCAGATAAGAATGATAGATATTTAACTTCACATTATTGTTTCAGTACTGGTTCAACTATGGTTTCTTGGTGCAGCAAGAAACAACCAGTCATAACATTATCTAGCACTGAAGATGAGTATGTAGCCGCGACTATGGTTGCGCAAGAATGTATGAAAGAGATTAATAGGAGAGATGTTGTGCAAAGTTGATTATGATGTTCAAATTAGATGTGATAATGAAAGTGCTACCAAACCTGCATCAAATCCAATTTTTCATGGTTGGACGAAGCACATAGAAGTTTGTCATCACTACATTTGAGAGAAAGTGCTGGAGCAAGAAGTTGTTGTGAAAGGAATTTTTACAAATGAGAAAGTCACATACATATTTACTAAGTCCTTGATAAAGCCTAAGTTTGAATATTTCAAGGCTGCTCTTGGAGTTGTTGATTGTAAGCATGCACTAAGGGTTTTCTTTTACTGGTTTCACTTCTACAGTTTACTGAGTCAAATAACAGTTCCTATATTTTAGGAATGATGATCAGGTTAGTTGTTTATTAGGCTAGGAGTCTTATTTATTAGAGTTATTGTAGGAGTTAGAAGTTAACACTTATTCTATCTAAACTCTTAATGCCTGCTGTAAAAGAACAGAGCTTCAGTTCAAGGAAAATAAAGTTCTTCTCTGTTCCATTTCCTGTTCAACTGCTGCACTTATTTTTTCTTTTCTCTGTGTGTGCTTTTGTTTTACACTTCATCATGATGAAATTCTATGTTTTGTTTTTTCAAGAATTAATAATTTGAATTATTGAAACTTCCCCCCAAAATCGACTATAAAAAGAGGACATTGATTGTCATTGAAACAGTGCAACAACAAATAAAAAAGATCGAAAAGTAGCATCCGAAAATCCATCTCAAAAACATCCAAAATCGAATCAAAAAGAAAAAAAACATCCAAATAGTTAAGCAAAAAAAGAAAAAAATCATCCAAAAATAGTCTAAAAGAGGCTACGAAATAGATTCGAAAACGATCCTTCCGTTTTGGCTTTGAATTCAAGTTTGGGAAAGAGTTTAAAGTTGGACTCTTGACAAAATTTCTCTAGTTTGCTGCTCAACACAAGGTAAAAGTCCTTTCCAAATCTTTGAATTAATTTTAGTTAATATGTTTGTTTACTGATAAAAATTAGTTTTAGTTTTTCTCTTTCAGAAATATTTTTTATAGCATCCATTTTGCTTTTTTTTCCATATATATGGTACTGCTCTATGTTGCTATAATTATTATGAGTATTTCGTAAGGAGTCCTAAGTATGCTTAAATGGTTGTACATGCCTTAAGTAGTTGAGAACAACTAATTTACTACCTTTCATTTTGACTAGCTAGGTGTATCTTGAGTTATGTTAAAATAGGTAAAGTAAGTAATCTAGTCACTCTTGAAAGGTCTATATTTATTTATTGTTGCCTAGATACTGAAAAAAATAATGTTAAACTTTACATGTCAAAATGTCATTTTAGCAATTGTTTAATATTCTTGTTCAATGCCGGTTCTTATTTGTTTGCATACCTACATCACTACACCATTCAATTAGTTACTAATCTTTATCTCCTTATTTTTATTATGTTTCATGTACAACCGTTGGGCTGGATTTTCTATCTTGGAGCTCGTTTTTGGCCCAAAATATTGGTCCAACAACAATTAGGATCACCGCAATGCTTGGAGTCTCACAAATTATGAGTCCAATGTTTCTTAACCTTTCTTTTGTTGTCTTGATTATGTTGTTTGTATATATTGACTAACATTTACTTATGTATTCATAACTCTTAAGTTTTTTTATGTATTAAATAGCTTGTCTTTTATTTTGAAGATTATTTATGTGAGCTAATATGATTTGTTAACACAATTGAAAGTATATTATAAACCTTTTTGTAACACTTTTAGAACAAATGATTAAAATTTTTTTTTCTTGAAAATAGGTTAACGTCTTATGCTTACTTATCCATTTAGGCCTTTTAAGTTGAAAAGAAGGAAACTCATATTCATTTAGGCCTTTCACTTAGGCCTCTTAAATGAAGGAAAATGAAAAACCTATACTTTAGAACTCCCAAATGAAGTTTCAAAAGGCCAAAATAATATTCATTTAGGCCTTTCAAGTTGAGGAAAAGAAAATTCATAAGGCCTTTCAAGTTGAGGAAATGGAAAACTTATAGTTTAGAATTCCCAAATGAAGTTTCCAAAGGCATAAATAATATTCATTTAGGCCTTTCAAGTTTAGGAGAAAAAAAAATTCATATCGATTTAAGCCTTTCAAGTTGAGGAAATGGAAAACTTATAGTTTAGAATTTTCGAATGAAGTTTTAAAAGGCTAAAATAATATTCATTTAGGCCTTTAAGTTTAGAAAGAAAGTTCATCAATTGGACTCCCAATTGAATTTGAGATTAGTTTAGAGACTAACGATATTCCTTAACTACCATCTCGGACATGCCTGAAACAAATTTACTCATCCTTGCCCTAGGGTCAACAATCATAGTAGGAGCATACTTAGACAATTGTCTGAACTTCAAAACATATTACTTCACACTCCTGTTTCCTTGACGAAGGTTGATGAATTCAAGTACCTTTACCTCCCTCATATCAAGGGGAAAGAACGTTTCAAGGAAAGCAACCTTAAGCTTTTCCTAATCAAGAGGGCCCGCATCAGCCGCCAACTCTTCCTTCAATTGGTTGAATTAAAATTGAGCAACACCCTTGAGTTGATAAGAGGCCAATTCCACCTTTTCCTCCTACGTCACTCCAACGATCATCAACACCTTATACACTTCATCATTAAACTCATGAAGATCCCTCAATCTCCAAACCATGAAACTTCGGAGGATTCATTCTATTGAAGTCTCTCACTCTAGTTACCGCCATACCAACATTCAATTTCATAGGGACCACAACCTCACTATTGTCTTGAGCCATCATGTATTGGGCCAATACTTGAAAAGCAACCCTAAACTCCGAAAAGTTAGTTGCTCGGCCAAAATGACGATGGAACTTGAGGAGCTTCTCATTCTATATTCTCATTTGCATTCCTTCTAACGTAAGCTCTTCGAGGGTCCATATCCTGAATAATATCGGATCTGGATTATGAGAATGTACATATAGGGTTACACTCTACCGCATGACTTAGAGTAATGAAAGACATGGAGTTTCTTATTCATAAATGTGGTATGCTTCATAGTCAGGAACAAGACTCTACTCGACGTGGCTTATGAGACATTCTAGGACATTTCCAAACCTTCTGCTCTGAATACCAAGTTTTTCGTGACACAAAGTAGACCCCAGACGTGACATGACGTATAAGACCCCGAGAGGCAATATACAAGCCACTTAGCATACATCATACAAAATAATAGAGTTTAACAGTTTCAAAAGCAGTTTATATCATCAAAAGTTTGTCAAAAATTAAGCGGAAGTCTAAATTGTCTCAAAGCCACCTATAACGTCAAGAGTGATTGGGACGTAATCCATGCATCACATACAATATCTGAAAAATAAATAAAATTACCAATAAAAGGTTCGATCCTTGGAACATGAGGACTCGCTACTTCTCAAAACAATTAAAGTGATTTCTAACCCCGCGGATGCGATATGAAAGTGCCGAACCCTACATTTTGAATGAATGTAGGAAAGAGTATGTGTTAGTACAAAGAATGTACCAAGAATAATGGCAATGCATAAAATATATGAAATTTTGCTAAAAGAAATTTTCATGACATGTAATGACCAAGATAAATCATGAGGTAAAAGGGTTAGAAAACATAATCATAAAACATGGTAAATGCGAGCTAACATCTTTAAAACATTCGTGAGATACTTCTAGAAGTAACCTTAGTTCAATATTATTGGAGATTAACCTTTAACCGGCATAGAAACCATGTGAGCTATAACATGGAATCTGGTGTCTACCCCACTGCTTGCCAAGGTAAGACCATGAACTTCTAGTTTATGTGGATCCACTAGCTAATATGTATCTAAGACAATCATCCAATGGGGTAGGGGCACATAGGTATGGGATAACGAGAACTCTATTAGAAGCCCAACCTCAAGTTACGGGAGAGCTTCTGTCTCAATATCCTCTTGGTGCTAAGTGTAAATCCCACAAAATAGTCATTATCTTAACTTGTCTTAGCATTAAGAGGCATGGGTAATCTCCAGTTGCCTTATCATCCATAGAAGGCACATCAAGTAGCCAATCTAAGCTTGATTTAATTAGAATAGGTCCTAAATCTCGATTGAAAGTTTCGTTGGGAAAAACATTCAACTCTAACAATGTGAGAAAACCTTTTCACACTCATGCTTTCATGTGTGTGAGAAATCCTTTCACAAAAACAACAACATGGATGCTTTATTCTCGAAGCAACTTAAATCATTTTCATTAATTCCCTAAAGAACATGCAGATCTTCATAAATTCATCATTCATACTTCAAAACTGACATCATATAATCAAAGTATAAAAATCATGGGTCATGCATGGGTTCACGGGGGATTCAAGTTAAAACATGAAATTTCTTCTATTTATACATAAGAAGACATGAAACAATTAATTGGATCAACATTGAAAGAAATCCATGTCGATAACGCAAAACCCTAACTTGATTTGAAAATCTAAGTTTCCAAAATTGGAGAACTTATGAACCCTATAGAGGAAAGAGATCCATAGGTGAATACTATCATACCTATATGGCAAAATCTTACAATCAATGGTGAAATTGGAGACTTGATTTGAAACCCTAGCCTTCTTCTTCAAGATTTTAGAGATAGAAATATTTGGGGAAGCACTTAGATAAATTTGAGAATTTTAAAAGAATGAATTAAACTTGGTGATTTCGGGGGTAAAAGCATTTATATAGGGCCTAGGGTAGAAGGTAAAATGACATAGTATTGATTCAAAAGAATTGGGAAAAAACTAAAATGACCCTGACTTAAAGCTACTGAAATACCTCTCTAAAAGGGCTTCACGGGCTGTCTGGAGCACCTTGGTCTGTCTACCAGATTGTGAAGATGCTCTGCCTGACAAGGTTTCACTATTTAGGGCATAACTTCTTACTCCCAACTTGGATTTAAGAAAACTCTGTGGCGTTGGAAAGAGGAATAAGAGATATTTAATTTGAAAGTTCATGGACACCTAATTCATTTTATGCTGAAAGATATGATCGTTTGAAGTTGTCCCTAAACTTTATGTCTGACAAGTCTCCTTCACGGACAACTTCACTGTCCATATGAAGCTTAACTATAACACCTCGGACCTCAAAATGAAGAAAATCCCAGTTTTCAGAAAAAACTTGTGCGAGTACCGACGAAACCACCCACAGATCGTAGGTAGAACCACAGACCTTAGGTGGGGTTCCATCGTTAAGACCCGAATGTTGATGGTCTCTAATCCCACCCACGATCGACCTGTACGGTCCATGGTTGGACCTACTGACCGTAGGTGAGGGTCAGAAACGAATTGGAGGGAATTGGTTATTGGGTCAACTTCAAATGGTCATATCTTTTAGCACAAAATGAATTATGTGTCCCATGACCTACCAAATTAAAGATAATTGAATCCTCTTTAGGGTGCCACCGAGTTTTCTAAAATCCCATCCCCAAGTAAAAAGTAATCCTTGTTTTAGTGAAGCCATGTCGGCCAGACCACGAACAATGACCGCAGTCGACGGTTGGTAGTCCAAACGACGTTCAGTAGGTCCCTCCGTGGATGGCCTTCGTCAGCTTTTAATTTACGGTCATTTAGGTCTTTTTCATATGTGTTGGGTCCCTTAAAATACGTCGTTTAATGCCTAAACTACATTGTTTTACTCAGTCTAAGCCTTATATCTTAGTTAGACTTACCCAGAACCCTCATTCTCCAAAAATCATCCAAACTAGGAGTAAAAAGAAGGGGAAAAAGTCGACAAAACCTCCCAAGAAGAAGCAATTGTATTCTTCAAGGTTCAACCCAGAAATCCAAACCGTAGATTTTGTCAACAGGTATGTGGGATTTCAGTAGTGGGTTCCTTTCATCCACTAGGTCCCTAGAAATAAGTCAGTTCTTTGATTCACCATATCTTGTTTAGACCTAGAGTTTCTAAAACCTTGGATATTTACTGTGATTTAGTTGTTGTAGTATCCTAATCGAAATAGCTTGTTTCTTGGAAAGTTTGCTTTATTACTTTTATGAAACTCAAAACCTAGTTTTTATAAAGTCTCTTATTTCACGAATTTTACTTGCTAGCTTTGTTAAAAAGATAATTATGCTCCTGATTTCGAATGTCACATTATCAGTTTATAAATATTTCATTCACAGATTGCATGTAAGTATTTTAAGCTATTCATTAATTGAACATTTTAGTTATATTTGTGTCATATACATATTCTGTTAGGAGTAGACTTCGCACCGTGTTGGACTAGGGTTTAACGTACCCTCATAGTCCCAGAACTACGTGTCCCCGTAGGATTATATGTCCCCTCTATTGGGCATCATATTCAGTGATCACGCCTATTATGCATTTAACTCCCTGACAAGGATATTGGGTCCTCTCGATGGGGCTTATACATCGCACTCCATGTTTAGCTCACGTGATTTATGTCGGCTATTAGTAGCTCCCACAATAAGACTCCTACTACGTTTGACCAGGTTTTCAGTATATACTTTAATATTCAGGTTAGCATGTCATGTTCATGATTAGCACTTGGTCATTGCATTCAGCGTAGCTTTTTGGTTATGTTTCAGTATTTACATTCTTGCTTAGTTTTTGTCATTGCTTAGTTATGCTTTGTTCAACTTATATGTATATATTTTTTCAGCGTAGTATATATATCCTGCATGCTCAGTACATTCCAAATACTGACACATACTCTGCCTACATCCTGTCATGATGTAGGTTAAGGTACTCAGCATCCAGATCGCGCTTATATCGGTTCTTGGTCCGTATTCAATAGCTTCAGTGGTGAGTTCTCATACTTCGAGGACAATAGACATTCTTTTCATTTTAGTCTTTTTATTCAATTTTTAGTTTTATTAGAGTTAGCTGGAGGGCATGTCCAATCAACTCAACTCAGTTAGAGGCTTTTCAGACATAGTAATAGATTCAACTAGAGTTGTTAAGTGGTTGTTAGTTATCACTACACTCAGTATGTTTTATATATTCAGACTATTTTGCTTTTGTCCCACCACCATACATTTATTGTTTTAGCTTCCTCATAGTACATATCTTATTCAGTTATTCTCAGTATTGATTTATGCCAGACAAAGGGTTAGCTTGGGGTCACTCGTGATCCTTGTTCCCGTGTTACGTCAAGGGGATAGCCTCGGGGAGTGACATTCACGGACTATTTTGATGTTTGTGGTCCTTTTAAAGTGACATTGGATTACACCCTACTGTATAGGTGACTAGTACGACCTACTTGACACACTTTCATGATCAGTACGGGGCATTTGGGGCGCTGTCTAGATGACGCCTACTTGGCGTAGCTTCTAGAAAATGTTCACGAGCTCTTTAACAGACTGTGGTTCCCTACATGGCCCGTCCAAGACTCCGTGAGGGGTCCATGGTTTATTTTGGGTTAATGACTTACCCGTTTGACCCCTTCCTAGCATTTTTCAAATGTGAGGTGCTACAATGAATCTCTATGTCCAAGGGTCACTTAGACTTCCCCAAGCAAGTCAAACGGCCATTGCTAACAATTTTATTGTTCAACGCATATGCCACCATATGGGCCTTCCTTGGATGATACTTAATGGTTACATTATAATCCTTGAGCAAATCAATCCATCTCCTATGCCTATGATTTAAACCCTTTGAGTGAACACATGTTGTAGACTGCGATAATTAGTGAATACCTCACACTTAACTACATATAGATAATACCACAAGATCTTGAGAGAAAACACTATAACTTCAAACACTATATCATGGGTGGGGTAGTGTCTCTCATGGACCTTCAACTGTCTTGAAGCATAAACTATAACAATCCTTTCCTACATCAACACAACAAAATAATAAGACATTCAAGGCGTGCTAAAGATCATATCAAAGTCTAGCATATACAATATGACTAAATCTACCCAAGTCTGCAGACCCATAAACAATACAGAAAAATCATGATACAC
Source organism: Solanum tuberosum (assembly GCF_000226075.1). Classification (NCBI taxonomy): domain Eukaryota; kingdom Viridiplantae; phylum Streptophyta; class Magnoliopsida; order Solanales; family Solanaceae; genus Solanum; species Solanum tuberosum. Next base: position 4,682,128 of record NW_006238928.1, read on the forward strand.
ATATGTTATTGATCTTAGGCATATTTTAATGCTTAGGAACCAAATAACACCTATGGTTTGATCGAGTGTACGAATGTATTTATTAGTTTTTAATAGTATTTGAGTCATATATTTCATTTGGCCTAAACACTTTGATTAGTGATTGTATGTTAGGAAATAAGGAGGAAACAAGCACAAAACTGCAAATCGTGAAGTGAAGAGTGGGTCCAAGCGTGAGAGCAGAGGTAAGAAGGAGCCACATAGAAGTGGAAGAGATTATGAAGCGAAATATGATGCAGTGCACTCTCTCTATGTCTGGGAGAGGGAATTTATTATTTTCATGTGTGATGAGTTTGAGAGAGAAGAGTTTGTATCCTCTCCACGTTGTGAATAAGATAAATGTATTTGAAGTTGAAACTGAAAGACTTCTACATTTCGTGGACCTGAGCTCCAATTTTCTACCGTTTCTTGGAGGTTGTTTTCGGTTCTTTAACCAAGGATAGTCCCTTTGAACCGTACAAAATACAAAAAGATTTTTATTCGTAGGATTGAGTAACTCGTTGTAGTTGAGTCGCATTGCCTTATGATAGATGGATGGTGACCATCTTAAGGGGTTTGTCATTTAGTCTTAGGTGTCGTGTTTGTGGTGGAGATAAAATTCTGAAAAGGGAATATTGTATGAAATCATGTGGATTAATATATGTGGATGCCTTTGAATTCTTATAATTGATTCTAAATATTGTAAATTAAGCTTAATTTTAACTTTTACTTAAACTAAGTGCGATGCCTTATAATAGAGTCTACTTTAATTGAACTTGTGCCATATGTGGTGAGGCGTTGTGTATTCCATGTATTGCATTTATCTAGAACTTGCCCTGCATGTTATTAAAGAGAAATAAAAGTATTTCCTTGTTTAGGGGATGATAATAGGCTTTCTTTGATTTTAATTTTTAATTTTAGCCTCTTCAGATATATATAACTAGTAGCCCCTTTGAGCTTGTAGCCTTTTCTTGGTAGCCTATTTTTACCTTGACTCTTTTGTTGAATCCCTAGTTTTTGCACTCTGCTTCCTTGAGTACTTTAGCATAGACCTATTTTAATTGTTAAATCTGGAAAAAAAAGGGATGGTTGAATGAAAAAGGTAATCAATGAGGGCATCATAGCACTGGGCCCCTAGGTCGCTTAGATTTCTCTTCGCTCTCACTAGAATCTCTAAATAATTGAAGATAAAAATAAGGAAATTTGATTAGTTATAAAAATAAGTTATCTACTCCTTTGTAGTGCAAAAGGAAGAAAATATATTATGGATATTAATACCTGGAAGATTTTCTACATTATGTGAATAATTTTTTGAGGTATTATCATGTTGGACTTATTTTTCATTTTGTTGCCAATTTTGAGGTTGTTGTGGCAACGACTCACTTCCCATTTGTTGTTCTTTGTAATAACCTTGAGGGTCATTTAAAAAAAAATACCATTTTACCCCTTGCGTTAGTTTCCCCGAGTCATATTTGAATAGTTTGAAATTCCAATGAATTCGTTGGAGTTCATGATTTGCAAATCTGCTGATTCCATTTCAACTTGATCAGAATTAACAATTTCTAACTTTGTTGATTGCGTTTCAACATCGTTAGAGGCTAAAGATTTCTTAATTTTATGCCTTTTATGGAGTGCGGAAATTCTTAGACCATATTGATTATGAATAACTTTTGTTTTCCATCTTTGACTTGGGCTCTAAGAATGTAGATTTGATAGGGCGCTTCATTTGGTCGTCAATTTTATCACCAATGAAAGCCTATTTTTCTTTACCAGTTTATGCATATAAGTTGTGTATATATACATACCCATTTTTCGACCTTGATGATGAACACTTTTTTTTTCTATCTTTGACTTGGGCTGCAAGAACATAGATTTGATAGTGCGCTTCATTTGGTCGTCTCTGGATGCCTATATTTCTTTCCCATATTATTCATATTTATATACTAGTTTTTCGGCACATGCAACGCACTTGTTTATCGTATATATAGTATATGATGTTGTAAAATAACATTAATATTACTAAATTAAAGCTTTTTAGTAAATAATTATAATTGAACAAACATAGGACAAGTGTTTTTAAATTATTAATACATATTGTCACAAAGTTACTTGTATTTTGACATCAAAATGACAAGATATCATTAAAACATTTAAAAATATATTCAACGTTTAAATATGGGAGAAAGTGAAATTTCTTTAATAATATTATTTCTTACTTCACTCAATTTTGTAAGCAAATCGAACCAACAAAATAGAAAACAAATATACATTCAAAAAATTTCATCAATAACCTTTCCTCTTGAGGTTATGAACATAAATGATGTAAACCATTCAAGTAGAAATTTTGTCTTGAATATTCATACTTTAAATTTAGTATGTGCATGATACTAAAAAGAATTACCATAAGTATTTCAATATTTTATCTTTATATGTAACATATCATTTACAAAATATTATTACTAAATTAATATTTGAGTAAGTCTATCATAGAGAGGTAATTTTTACCCAAAAAAAGTGTACTTTGTTGTTATCATGAATGATGGTTATATATACTTCAGTATAATAATTTAATTTTAATAAATGAATCACATCACCTATGGTGAAAAATATTTCAATTCATTAAGATTCTACCTTATCTTTGTGGAATTGTAGTCTTCTCCTTTTTTCTGCCGCATATATATAATATAGTTGTTGTCTAATGAAAGTATCTAGTATCTTATAGAAGTTGTATCATGATATAAAAATATTTAAATTTTTCAATGATAAAAATTAATAGATGAATAAAATTTAAAGTATTATTTATAGAATCAATAATTTGATTTAAGATCATCTTATGATCAATCAATATTTTCTTGTCTATTTTTATATAGCTAGTAAGGAGTATATCTTGTGACATAAAGAAAAATTATATGGAACAATACATAGCAAATAAAGAAGGAAGACGAAAATATATGTTCATGCAATATTCACTCTATTGTTCCATTTGATTTAAATCTCCTGCAACCAACACTTTACTTTCTCCGTTCATTTTTACATACATATTCGTTAAAAATAATTATTATCATGGCTATGTTATCATATTATAAGTAAAAGTTAAAATCTATTTTTGAAATAGTGAATTTAACATAAAAAAAAAATAATTAAATGGATTACGTTGATACCCATTGTTTTAGAAAAATTAGGAAGAAACTCCTTCGTTTGAGGGAAAAGAATAAAAAATAAAAAAACAAAGAAGAAATATCTTGCCCAAATCATATGCTTTTTTCATATTTTTTTAATATCACTGTCTCTCCTATTACTTTTCGTCATTGTTAATTCATGAAAATGGTAAGAAGAAATACGATTGTGAATTGATAATTATTTGCTACAATTTTTTCACCAACTCTTTCTTATGAGGTACCTCGAATTTTGTTGAATTTCGAACTAAATAATATTTTGCAAATAACACTTGAGATTTTTTAAGAAGAAGAAGAGTGGAGAACTTAAAGAAATTGTAGTTTAAAAGTGTAAGGAAACCCCTTTATTTATAGCTACCAAATAGTAGTATAAATAGGTGTTAATTGTGTCTTATCCGAATAGTCACAACCTTTAGAAAAAGTTACTGCTTATCGGAAAAGTCACAACCCTTTGAAAAAGGCACAACTCATCAGAAAAGGCACAACCCTTTAGAAAAGTCACGACCCTTCGAAAAATCACAACCCTTCGTGAAAGTCACAACCCTTTGAAAAAGTCACAACTCGTTGAAAAAGTCGCAATCCTTTAGTTTGAAAAGGTATCTACTTTCAATATAAGAAAATTAATTAAATTAATAAATAAAATAAATTGAGTGTTTTTAATTGGGGTTATTATAGTAATTCACCATTCAAGTTTGGGAGTTCATGCTTTTATGGTAGTATATAAGTATATATATATATATATATTATATTACTTTTCCAACACGTGCGTTGTACGTGATTACCGTTTCATAGAATTTATTGCAACTCGATATCATCATATTCGCTCTTGTAACCGTTGTCATTTTTTCCAATAACTATGACATCAGAATTCAGTGAGGTATGATTAACTTCAAATTCACCAGAGTTAGACATAAGGTGTATGAGTTCTTGGGGGTATTGCCCCGTACTCTTAAATTTAAACTAGTTCTGCATGGGGATAATTTGATAGTCTGTTCAACACTAATTGTCCGGGTAAAGAAGATATAGGACTATATTTCTTTGGAAGTGAGACAGAAAGGTCATCCTCTTTGAAAATACTTTTGTGATACTCTCTGGTTAAATGGTCATAAATTTTTATTTCTGGACTCTAAATGAGGCAAACTTAGTGGAGTTGGAAAGAAGACTCATCGAACATTGATTTGATAGGTCATAGGCTGCCTAATTCATCATATTCTGAGAGATATTATAGTTTGAAGTTAACCTAAGTAGAATCTTATAGCAAAAGTAATTCTGTAAGAAATCATTCAACTCAACTCTGTGCAAGGGGATTATTGTGTCCTTAATTCATCTCCAAATCTATTCCCACATTAAATAATTGACCTTAACACGTACTAAATTTTTTAGAATCACCCAATATGACCTTATAGACAAATGAAGAATGGTTTAGGTCGTAGCTTACAAATTGTAGGGGTGTTACACCACCCACACAACCTGTAACACCTCGCTATTTGAAAGAGTGAAAAATAGAAATAATCAAATTTGGAAATAGCAAATCTGGAAATTTTGGCAAGATATGCTAAGTATGAGTTTTGGGTCAACTTCAAACGAGCATAACTCTTAACCAGAATGAGTAAGGTGGTCTAAAGGGTATTAAATAAAAGGTCTTGGAATCCAATTTCCAACGCCACAGAGTTTGCTAAATTTCGAGCCCGTATGAGAGAGATATGCCAGTTTGAAGTTGGGCTGTCCATTTAAAGAAAGTTACACTAATTTAAGAGGGGTATTTTGGTCTTTTCCTTACCCTATAAGATTTATTCATCGTTTAGTAATTACCTAGGGGTCTAAACTTATTTGTTTCAGTTAACGCAATTTCAATTAACACCTAGGGTTTGAGAAAAATTAAAGAAGAGGAGAAAAGGAGAAAAATAAAGGCGTTCTTGGAGATTTCTTGCGCAATCGAAGATCGTTTCAGCACGCGTTGATCCCTAAAGAGGTATGTGAGACTTTCATAGCATTGGGTTCGTTCACCCACTAGCCAATCATGTTTATTTAAGCGATATTCATTCTAGAAAGTTGAAAGTTTGATAATCTTTATTTGTGTTCTTGAAATTTGCTTTCGTTCTTGAGTTAGTATGGGATTATTGAGTTATTGAAATAATCCTGTTGATTTTTGAGTCCTTTATCAGTAGATTCTTGTGTACATGCGTTGGGTATCTTAATCTAAAGAGGAATTGAGAAAAAGAATTGAATCTAGGCGAATAGGAGTTAGAAAACGAGGAAGAAAAAGTCGGACAGAAAACCACTACCAGGTCCGCGACACAGACCTGTTCCTGTAGAGTAAACTTTATCCATCCGCGTCGCGGAGAGATAGCGGACCGCAGTGTTTAAAAATTATTTCGCGACCAAATATTAAAATACATCTTTGCGTCGCGGACTTGCTCCTAGATACTGTTTTTTTTACCGTTCTCATGATTTACTATCTAAAAACACTCATAATCATCTGGATATCCTTTATCACAAATCATAACCTTGAATTCATAAATTCAAATTCAAGTTAGAGATAAAAGTTAAGTCTTGAGAGTTCTTCGAGTCATTTCAAAAGTCGTTTACAATTGTTTTCAAACTTTTTTTAAGAGTAGAGTATTGAGTTGAGTAAGAGTAGAGTGAAGTGCATTTTTCTCAAAATATTATATGGGAACTAAGTATTCCCTAAAGAGTAAATATTTTCACATTTAAACAAGAGAGGAAAAGCCGATTTGCAAGAGAGCTTGTGAGCTAGTTTTTGAGTAATTATTTCAAACCACAGAAAAAGTTATATTTTTAAACATATGAGCTAGTTACATTTTGGGAGTAATATTGAGCACCTATTTGGGGACGAGTTTAGTTCAGATAATTCAAAGTCTCCATAAACTGTTTAGCTAACATGGGTAAAGAAGGGTCATACTTTTTAGATGATTCCTTAATGCTTTTAGCATAGATTGGTTGATCCACTTAGTAGTTAAGTTCTATACCCCCGGCAAGGTATAGGACGGTCCTGGAAGCGTGAGGCAAGACATTTTATCATCACATAGCTCATAGTGATGGTTTTTGGTTAGAGAACCTCCAACAGAGATAATTTGTATTCTTATATACAAAGAGTTAGTTGTATTTTCATATACAAACCAAGTTGTTGTATTTTTCAATACACTAAGTTGTTTTCTACATGGTTTAAAGCTTTTCGTTATAATGCATTTATATTACTGCATTATATTGAAATGAGTTTAATTTAGTTGAGACCAGGTAAGTTTCTTCCGCTCCACTTTCAAGCTTATGTCTTGGTTAGATTTCCCCTCACATGCTTGTACATTCAATGTACTGACGCTATTTCATGATGCAGATACAGTTAACCAGTATTAGCATCCAGTGCTTCGTTGATCAAAATGAGCATTTCAGAGTCATTTGGTGAGCCTCGTTGCTCTCCGGAGGATCCCTTTATTATTCCTTTATCATTTTAGTTGTTAGGATGATCAGTGGTCTTTTACCGAGATCTCTCATAGTATTAAAGGCTTCATAGACAAATAGATATTAGTTCATTAGTGTTTTTCATTTTAGTTGTTTTGTTTATAAGACTTGAGTTTCCTTATTGGCCAGTTGAATGTTTTCTTTTATAACATTCCAGTTAATTTTATGAATTTATATTTATTGAGTAACTCTTCCACTGAGTAGTAAGTTAAGCCAAGGGTATGCTTGGGGCCAGCAATGGTTCTCGGGTGCCAGTCCTGCCCAGGGTGTAGGCTTGAGGCGTGACAATCTTGGTATTAGAGCCCAGAGTTGAAGAGTTGTAGGGTGTCTATGAAGTCGTGTTTGTAGAGTCCTACTTGTTGGTGTGAAGTGCGCCTCATCTATAATTATGAGGTTGCAACATTTAGGAACTGTCTCACTTCTTTCATACTCATTTCTTTCGATAGAGTTTATCTCTAAAAAGTTTCTTATAATTCGTGCTTGCTCGTATCTTTCACAGCATGCCTCCATGAAGAGCTATCAGAGGTCATCCTGCTAGGAGGAATGTTAAGGAACAAGGGATACCTAATGCATGTGAAGTTCAACCCCAAGGACAGGTCATCAATGCTGAGTTCCGGGAAGCTATCCGGATGTTGATTGTATAACTCGATTTGTTAAGTTCCAGTTTCCTAATGAGCCACTTATAGAGTGGGGTAGCATTTCAAAAGTGCCTAAGGGTCATTTCATTTTGTATCTTAAGGTGAGAGTTAGTTTCAAAGGGGTGTGTCTCTCACTTAGTCTGAGTTAATGACTATAGTGTTGAGACACCTTCTATTCAGTCAGTTCTAGTAGTAAGAGAGTTTCCAAAAGTCTTTCTAGATGACATTCTCGGAGTCTCTCCAGGGAGAGAAATAGATTTCGGTATAAATATTCTTCCCGATACTCGTCCTATCTCTAATGGCTCAAGTAGAGTTGAAAGAGTTAAAAGAGAAGTTGAAAAATCTCCTTGAGAAAGGTTTTATTCGACCAAGTTTCTAACCTTGGGGTGCTACAGTTTTATTTGTGAGGAAGAAAGATGGTTCCCTTAGAATGTGGATAGATTAACGTCAGTTGAAGAAGGTTACTATCAATAATAAGTCTCCTTATTCGAGAATTGATGATCTCTTTGATCAACTTCTAGGTGCCACTTGTTTTTGCTAAGATAGACCTCAGATCTGGCTATCATCAGTTGAGATTAAGAGAAAGTGATATCCCGAAGACAATTTCTAGGACCCGCTATGGTCATTATTAGTTCCTAGTTATGTCCTTTGGTTTGACTAATACTCCTGAAACATTCATGGACCTTATGAACCAAGTATTCAAGCCTTATTTAGTTATGTTTGATGACATTTGTCACGACCCGGGAGCACCCCCTAGTCGTAACCGGCGTACTCGACCTCGAAGAGGTCTAATACAAGCCTCTTAGCATTCATTCATCGCATAGAAACCAAAACCATAAGGAATTAAAAACTTTCTTCACACACGAAGATACTTTCAATAAATAGCAAGCGGAAAACTTTCTAGACTTTATACAATATGTCTCAAAACCATCTAATACATGAATATAACATTGGGACTAAGCCCACTCAAAACTTAAGCAAATACTAGAGAGACATAAAAAAAGGAACATGTTGGTTATTGCCCTCGAATCTATGAGGACTCACCAAGTCTTCATCTCCAACACTTAGAAACCTATCAAGTAGCCATGACATGTCACCATCTCCAAATCCCTACACTTTAGTCAAAAAGCGAAAGAAAGGGGTTAGCACAATTAAGTACCAAGTATGGAGACCATGCAAGAAAATATGCACAACGGACATTTACAAGAAATGTATGCTTTCATATCCTTTGATAAAACCTTTCCGTTACAAGTATAAGAGACATAATACAAGTCAACATTAACATATAAGACCATAGCCAACCATACATATACTTAACATAAATCCATATACAACCCATGCTTAACTTTAAAAGAACACATGTCATTTCATTACCATA